>NC_080670.1:126451205-126708164 GCF_030247195.1 Topomyia yanbarensis | reverse complement strand
ATAGATACAGGCTTTGAATACAATTGAATTAAAGTTGAGTTGATGTAGCAGCAGACAAAAAATAGTTTTGTTTTCTCAAACCTTCGCAATTACAATTAATAAATATTTCAGATTGGCAGAAGATCTTATCACACAACTTAGAAATGGATACATAAATAGCTAGATAGATGCGATAGAAGAGAGACAGAGAGAGAGAAAAAAAGAGAAAGAGAGAGAGAAAGAGAGAGAGAGAGAGAGAGAAAGAGAGAGAGAGAGATGGGGGGGGGGGGGGTGCGTGTGAGGAATGACAAATGATGGTTAATGCAGTGACATTATTTTTATAGGTATATTATTATGATATATTGAGTCTTACATTCTTATCATAAATAATGTAAGCAGTAATTTTTGCGCCATAGCCAGTATAACCTAAATCTTGCAAAAGAGCTAAATTTTCGCTAGATTTTTGGGCTTCAAACATACAGTTGCTTCGGTGACGCCACAAGTATAATTATATTAGAAATCTTTTATCTCACTACTAGGTGAATTACTTGTTGATCTGTATTGGTATTGATATACCATCCAACATTTACCTCATGATTGAACGCAATGCCTAATCCAAGGAATAAATACTAGAACTCACTGTTTCTTTATCAACACATTATTTTGTCTTTGAAGTGAACTTGCATATTGATTTTTGAGGAATAGTTCATTTATTATAAAGGTAATTCACAAAATGTTCTCAACATCGAATTCCTTGAATCACGTAGATTTCATACCCCGATATTCAAAATCGGTTTAGTTTTGCCCCTAAAACACCAGTCAAGCAATACTCTGTATGAAACAATCTCATTTTTCCTTAATGGAAATTGGTAAGCGAGGACCAAAAATACAAAATGTTCAATATCTCCGCCGCTCGTGCACGGATTTTGACAATCTATAACTTGTTAGAAAGGTATTTTTACAAGCTTTCTATTTATGTGCAGTTTGTGGGACAATATTGTTTTGTTCGAAAGTTATTTGCAAAAAACCTGCTGTGTTTTGACAAAATCGCCCATATCTCAAAAAGTAAACAACATATCGAAAATCAAAAATAATAGTGTCAAATGGCAACGTCAGGCCTTTCATTAGAAACTAATTTCATTAAGATCAGTTCAGCCATTGCTGAGATAATTACATGACATTTTGTACATACATACATACACACATACACACACACACATACAGACATTGTCTCAATTTGTCGAGCTGAGTCGATTGGTATATGAAACTCGGCCCTCCGGGCCTCGGAAAAAGTTTTCAAAATCTGAGCGAAACCTATACATTTCTTTTGTAATAAATGTAAAACATATTTGTATTTGGTAATACCATCATAAACCTAAAAGCTTAGAATATAACTTTGTCAAAAATGCAATAAAGCGTGCAACACGCCAGAAATAATAGATATGCCATAACCGGGAACTTTCCCTTATTATTTAATACTATCGATTCCGCTTACAGGCAGCAAAAAAATCAAGAGCCAAAACTAATACCCTTCAAATCTGGCTGTTTATGAAGATAACATCTGAACATTAAGGCCACTTATGTTGCTATGCCAGTTGCATCAGTCATTTTACAACAATTATAAAGAAACCTGTAAATTTTCATTGAATCTGATGTAGTAAGACGTGTCGCTCAAATATATCTAACAAAAAGCATCTTTCAAATATAACATCGCGATGTGAACATCATATCGTAATTAGAATTAATTAGGGCCTAACAGCCTGCATTCCGTATCAAATGATGTGTGAACTTCGCAGCCTCCCGTGGAATGGTAATCCGAAGCACCTTCTTCCCTCGCAAAGATATCCACAAAGTCACCTGGAGATCACCGGACCAAGTAACAAAAAATCAAATCGACCACGTTCTAATCGACGGTAGATTCTTCTCGGACATCACAAACGTTCGCACTTATCGCAGTGCGAATATAGATTCGGACCACCACCTGGTTGCAGTATGCTTGCGCTCAAAACTTTCGACAGTGCATAGCTCTCGTCGAAGCCGAACGCCGCGGCTAAACATCGAGCAGCTACAAGATGGCAGAGTGGCTCAAGAATACGCGCAGCAGTTGGAAGTGGCACTACCAACGGAAGAACTAAACTAAACTAAACAACTGTTTTCTTCGTTACTTAGAGCGTTGCAGTAGTTTTGTGTAAGGGTTGGGGTTTAGAGATAAAAAGAGGCATGAGTTCTCGCTTCTCCGAGTTTTGTTAATATTTTTATCAGCTATATGTCAAACATAAAATTTCAGAAGCAAATAATATAGGGGAGCCCGGGGCTAGTTGGCGGTTGGGGTAAGTTGGCGGAACCCCTTTTTCTCCGTTTCTATTAGACATAAAGCGTTGTCTCTCGTTGTGTACCTTAAGCACAGACTAACAGACATAACACTATGAGGAAATTCCCTCAAAAAACATCGATCCGACAATTTTCTCAGAACACTAGCTCCACCTTTTATTCACAGTCCCAATCACTCATTTACTGGTGGGTTACCCCTCAGGTTTAGGAACAATTTTTCACTAGTGGTCTATCCCCCATATGCTTGTTCATATGTCAGTGGCGCCACAATTTCAAATGTGGCCACAGTCGCAACTACAAATACATTTAAAATGACCGTTAAAGCGGGCGAAGCTTTGTTTTTGAGTGTTATGTCTGTTAGTCTGTGCCTTAAGTAATGTGAAACGCATTATCCAATGAGTTTTTGTTGCGAAACATTATGTTTTGTAGAAGCTGTGGACGATATTGTGTTTTTGAGCATAATTTGTAAATTTTCTTAATTTTAAACATTTTGTGTAATTTAAGGTCCCGAACGATTATATTTTTCGGTAGTGCGTGCAAAGAGGCTTCAGCATCCGTATAGATATTATGCCTATTCATACCCAAAAGTAATTTTTTAAATCCTTTTTTATAAAATATGCGGTTGGGGTAAGTTGGCGGTAACGCACACGGGGTAAGTAGGCGGTACTATTGATAGTGCAAAAATAGTCATCATATATTTTTATTTCTGGAATTCACTCCAAAGTAAGAGAAACTTTTTCTTGTGTCTCTCGTCAATGAAATGGACAATTATTTCAGCCAAACGCCTGAAGAATTTCGTAAATTTGCTTTTGAATATGGAGTACGCGTCGAAGTCAAAATGACAGGGTATTGAGACTGAAATATAATGAGATATGTCGAATACTATACAGTTTTATTGAAAAGACAATCGGCACATTCCATATTGACCACTTATGTGATTGTATACCTATTGTATTGCTTATTTTCTGGCAGTCCGCCAACTTACCCCATGCATACCGCCAACTTACCTCGAGGCTGGGGTAAGTTGGCGGCTTTTCCGCGTTACTTTTTTGTCTCTAGAAATGAAGACAACGTATCAAACATTTTAATAAAATTCAGAGATGTTGCCAACAGTCTACTATTTCATGCAACGTGTTCTATTTTGCAAGATCTGCCAAAATCAAAGCAGTAAAAAATGAAAACTGAAAACACCGCCAACTAGCCCCGGTCTCCCCTACCGTTAGTAGCACAGCTGGTTGGTTGGCTGGCTTGATTGCTGAGGCGAAAGGAGCTCTCTGGCCCGGAACTTCATCCTCATTCAAAAGTTCGGTATGGCTTGACGTCGCAGGTAAATAACTCTTACGTATGCGTTGGTGACCAACTGACATAAAAATAAATTCGCGTTAAACAACTACCAAGAGTTGAACCGACAATCAATATCTCACCAAAGAAACCCCTTTACTAACTGCGCTATAGCGATACATGACAGTGTCTTCGCAAAGTGACATACATAAGTTTCGCTTGAGCGTGAACGATTCAAGCGTATTGAGCTGCGACCCGTGCATGGCATGGGTATGGGACATTGCAAGTTGATGTCATATGAGTAAAAATGCTCGAAGATATGACACGCTCACTTGCACTGAATCGGAATAAAAAAAAATCGAAGTCCATGTAAACAAGCTCGCTGAGCTGTCATTTTTTCGAGCATTTCTACTCATACGACGTCATCTTGCAATGTCCCATACCCATGCATGCACGAGCAGAAGCTCTGCGCTTGGATCGTTCACGCTCAAGCGAAACTTATGTATGCCACTTTGCCATCACACTGTTATGTATCGCGTTAGCTCAGTTAGTAAAGGGGTGTCTTCGGTGAGACAATGATTGTCGGTTCAAGTCTCTTGGGTAAATTATTTTAACGCGAATTTCTTTTTATGTCAGTATGGTCACCAACACATACGTAAGAGTAATTTGCCTGCGGCTTTAAGCCATACCGAACTGTTATGAGAAATAAGTTCTTGGTCAGATAGCTCCTTCCCCTCTGCAATCAAGCCAGCCAGCCGGTGCTGTGCTACTACGCGGTACGTTAGTTGTTTCTGAAATTTCATGTTTGACTATACTTGTACAGCTCATGAAAAAAAACAAAACTCGGAAGCCCGAAACTCATGCCCCTTTGCATCTCTAAGCTCAAACTTTTACACAGAACTACTGCAACGCTCTTTGGAGCGAAGAAAAAAGTCGTTTAAGAACAAACATGACATGCGGGGGGCATTGGAAAAAAGAAAAAAACAGGTGGTTCGCTGAAGTGTTCCAATCACGTTTTTGCTTTGAAATTTAAAACCAATACCATTTATAGTCTAGAGAATTCGTTGTGGTGGTTCTGACATTGTGCCCACCAAGTCCGCTCCCGTCCTTTTCGCGTTTGCACGCACGATTAAATTAACTACGTTTGATATTTGGTATACTCCAATAATTATTAACAAGTTCGTCCTATACGTTGGAATTTTTATTGAGAGATTCACTGAAACGTACACGCCGCACCAACTGCTTCTTAAATGCCGCTGTAAGGTTGCCAGTAAGCTTTTGGTGTAACTAGCAATTGTATTTGCTATTTGCGCTTGAAATTTAGTATGTAGCGGTAGTAATAAGCCTCCCATTTTGGTTTAAACGCAAGGACAATTTTTAAAACATAATTTGATTGATTAGTTTATCTCATTTAACCAATTTTATCAATTCTGTAATCTAAAAGGACTTTTCAATTCAGAATGAACGTTGTGAATTTGGCACCACGTGCACCTGGTATAATCAACCTGCACAAAACGTTGCATAACGCAGTGCTGTTTTCTGGAACAATATGTGTTATCCTTTAGCCCTTCTCCTTTTGTGGCACAGACCTGTTGGTTCATATTTATTTAGCCCTTCGTTATGCAAAATCGCGATATTATGACAGATGGGCTAAGCGCGGCGTATCATGGAGCGCGGCCGTTCCTTTCAATCGGGAAAGGCCGCGTGGAATTTTGGGGAAATTCGCTAATAATTAGGATGAAAATAATGTTTTATGCTTATAAAAGTTATTCATCTTTGTATGCAAAACCCTTCGTTCATAATTTAGGAAATATTTCTAAACAAATCAATCGTGCGAATGCTCTGTGCACGATTACATTTTCACTGGATATATTTCAAGATAAATGCCGTAGCTTCGTCAGTTTTAACTATTTTCACATACATGTTTAAGAAACATATGACTACTAGGGTGGCACAAATTTTCATATTTAAATTCGTGTAGACAATTTCCTATGTGTTCCAAAAATGTACAATGCTAACTCCGGCAGATACTAGTACAGTGTACAACTTTTCCAAGAAAAGTAATAGGCTACGACTTCTGGTTCAAAAGTTATTCTGTATACCCACAGTGTCTATATCGTTCAAGAAAATTGAATTTATCTGAATACCCTGGCTGATATTGCAAACAAGTTAACCAACCTCTCATTATAAAATTATTATTATGACAGAGGAACAACATCTCATAGTAATTTTCTGGCTAATAAAATTTTAAATGGTTTAACCTGTAGGAGAAGTATGATTAAAACCGATACCAAAAGCTTTAGATACCTTTTCTGAGTTGTCACAAAACCAATAAAATTATATTTTTTGTTTAGAATACTTGTTTGGAAGGTTCTTAGCAAGATCTATTTTTGTGAGGTCCTCAAAAAAAAATTAATAAAAAATAATTTTCGCTACACTTTATCATTGAAAATGTAATATGTACGTGTGTTCAAAGTGAAAGTAAGTGTGATGTATAGATAAGTATATGTGATACAAATATGTGCATATTGTAGCTTCATCACGTAGTAAAAGGAAGAGAGTGCAAAAGTTTAGTGTTATAAGCAAGAGTATTTCATCCTATATGATTTTTTCATGGTATGGATGTTTTCAAATAATCCTTCCGAACATCATTGCAACCTTCATAAGATATTTTGGCTGAAAGTTGAATGAATAGCGCGCAAGTCTTAGGCAGAATGACAGATAATATTTCGTGCCGTGCCGTTGGACCTTTGTCCAACTGAAAAACATCTGAACGCCAAAATCTCATGTCAAATTTGCTTTGACAATCTATTTATTAATTTTTTACACTACTAACGTCTTCTTTGGAGAGTTTTTGACATTTGTCAGTTGGTCCAACTAGCGAATCAAATTCGTTAGTTGGACATAGGCTGTGGGCCAACCAGTGAATCACGACTGTATATTCCTCATTCATGACTATAATACAACCCGTGCAAAAACGGCTTTCGTTGATAATGGTTTGCCTCAAGGCGAGATGGATGTCGCAATAAAATCACCTCCCCGACTAAAAATGAACCCACCCTCCGCAACCGGGCCGTTTGTAAACTTTTCCGGACCGAAGACAAGAAATGTTTGGATCTATTGCAGATTTTTCGAGTTCTGATGAAGCAATATTCGGCGGTGACAGAAACATCAATAATTAGCCCTGATAAGCTTCTGGTGGAGGAAAATAATTTGAAGCACGCAAATTATATTGCTGGCTACGGGCCTTTTGCAAAGGAGTATAGTGTATATGTACCATCTAATCGGGTTGAATGTGACGCGGTCGTCCTCATGTTAGCTGTTTTACCCCTTTATAAGACAGTGGCAACTATATTGTCACCTTTTCTTTTCCTGCATGGACAATACAATTAACTCGATTTTGAATAAAATACTCTACACCCTATAAATTGGTGATCAAAATTTGTAAAAACAAGTTTTTTTATCCGAAAACGCGGTTCTTGAGTTGCAAACATTACAAAGATCAAAATAAAATGAATCCGAATAGGTGGCAATATAGTTGTTTCAAACCCATTCCAATGAAGGCTTTGAATTACTTTTGAAATGTTTCTCTTCTTTCTGAGCTTGCAACATCAGCTATGGATGAAAAACAACAAACAAACAACACGAAGTCAGAGAAATCGGGATAAGATCATCCAAAAAAATACCACCGCCTGTGGTCTGTCCTAGTGCCTGAGAGCTAAATGGTTTACGAAAACGGGAATCGGTAAGCAAAAATTCCTATTCCTGTGAGAGTACCCCGCTCAGCACCAGCTAAATAGGATAATTCGAAACGACTAGCGCCAAGAAAGGTAGTTGTAAAGACATGTCGGTCATTAAGGTCAGCACCTCTGGATCGTTTCGCGTCTCGGCAGGTGACGATATTTACAGTAGACATCAGCAAGTTAGATATACCGCGAAAGTTGGACAGCAAGCAAAAAACAACAGCAATGGGAAATATACGAACAATTAACACAATATAAAAAGAGTAAACACACAATCCCTACTGAGGTAATACCTAACGGTGACTGCGTAAGTTGAAGGCTGGTAGGAACAAGAGGTTTAGGTTTAGTCGGTAAGCTTACTACAAATCACTGCAGTAATCCGCACTGCCACGAGCCACAGGCAGCGCTGTCTGTTCAAGATTCCTTCTCGATAACAGACATTGTCCCAATTTGTTGACCTGAGTCGTTTGATACAAAAGAATAGGGCCTCCAGACCTGAGAAAAGATCTGCAAAGTTTGAGGGTTGCTATACCCTTCTTTTGTAAGAAACGAATAAAACCAACCCCCTTGAAAATGTCCTGAGCACTGGCCTGAACAGAGGTGGAGGTGAAAACAGTGAACCTAGCAAGAACAAAAAAGGTTACATAAAAACGGGCATAACGGTAGCTAGCTTAAGCTTTCGTTTGGATTTCTTCCTATACTATCCTTAAGAAATAGAGTTTCATAAAATGTGTTTACCGGGCGATTGATTATATTGCCACCTTTTTCAAAACAGTTTTTATTACGAAATAAATGTAGATTCTAAACTAAGTGAAAGAACCGTGTTTCCATTAATATAACATTCATTATTAGCCCCAAACTCTCGGGCTTATCAAGGGTTAAAGACCCCATGCTTCAGTCAGGGAAGATACAGGATGTTTGCATTCAACATCAGTGGCAGCTGACAGGAATACGTCATACGTCAACTTAGACTCTTATCGGGTGACCTTCGTCGGTTTTGCTCTACCTACCTCCTCTTTGACAATGATCGTCTACCTGTTCGCCTTTTTGTGCCATGGGTAATGAAATGCAAAAATTGTAAACAATCAGGACACACAACCTCCCTGTTTACGCCGGGATCTGGCCGATACTCAAGCCCGGGAAACAGTGAAACACAAAACACCAAGCGGACGAACAGCACCAGAAACGAAAACAAACTTGGCTGGCCCCGCACAGGCCAGCAGAAGGGCGTTCTTTTCCGCCTGCTTTGGACAACTTTCAGCCCGCACAACACTAAAAGTTCTTACTTACAAAATAACGTTTATTTACACCATTTACAAGAAGTGATATTTAAATTTCACTGTTTCAAAACTATTTCTAAGTCCCGGTCTGTGGGGAAGCGGTTGTGCAACGTCTGCACGGCGAGTGCGACGCACAGTCAGTTACGCTGGACTGTGTTGTTCGGCGATAAACTTAGTACTCCTTGGTACCGCTCCCATAGGCATGGTAAATTATCAAGATCGCCCCGAATGTGTGCGATCATCTTCAATCTACGGCGACGAATTTGCGTGGAAATCACCGGACTGCAAAAAGTATTGTTGCTCATCTCCAGTGATAATTGGCAGCAATCAGCTGGGTAACGATGATGTTAGTTTGCCTTCGGTTTGCGTGTGCGCCTGCTGATCGAAATTGAAGAATAATGTTATCTGTTCCCCGGGGGTGAAAATATTTGATTTGGCACACTATCTGCGGGTGTCGATTTGGGGGGTCAAAATAATTATCTGGTACGATGTTCACTTCGGCGTGAACATTCTCCCCGCCTTGAATTATCAAGGAAATTCAACTATTAGTTGCTTAGGCCACCGAGATGGGCCGAGCCAATCTTGAACTACTGGAATATCGATAATGCTGGTTCTTGCGATGACGTAGAACGGTCCGGAAACTGTCCGGAGATTGTGTTCCTAGGTGAAGGTGACTTATCGACGGCGATCACAGAAAATTACTGTGCGGTCCAGTCTGCTACCGGAGTGGTGATCCCGTGACGTCACAAACGTTCGTGGTGATGAGAATAGATTTCATACCGATATTCTGTCGGGATGATGCTCGTATAGGGTGTAGTCCGATATTCTGTCGGGATGATAATCATAAAGCGTCGGTGGTGCGGCGATTAGTGCACCTACGGTCTTGATCAAACGGAAATTCTGTCCGGATGGATGTGCGTACAGACTATAGTGCGGTGAGTAAAGATCACGATGAAAGCTGAAATAATAGAAATCTGTACGCAAACGTCGTTGCTGCTGAGCGAAAAAATGGTACTTAACTGTAGTCAAGTCACAGCCGGGGGGTTCGGAGAACCCACCGGCGAGGCTTGTGCTCTTTACAGATGCTTCAGGAACTGCTCGATTCCCCCGAGCTTGGGCCAGGATCTCGTCTGGCGACTCTATACCCTGAGTGAGGGCCGGGATCTCGTCCGGCGGGTGTGTTTGCTGCTATGGCTTCGTTGATGGTGATGACAAAACCGCTTCGTCGTAACTTACTGTGTGTAGTGATGCGATGTGATCAACTTTGTGGTGCAATCCGTACATCCGTGGATTACACGCAAAAAGATGGATTTCTCCTTTCCAACCACAAGGAGTGCGTTGAGGAATAGAATCCCGCGGAAAGTTGATCCAGGATGGGGTGAGCTGACGGATGACGTGGTAAATTTGGCGAATGTCACTTTCCGGTTGCATGATTTCTGGCGAATACGCGATCATAAATCCACCAAATCGCCCTTTGGTGGGACCAGAAAACACCAACGGTAAAATATGAAGCACTTGATTGCTTCCCAGGTCGGAAAGTGACTCGACATCCGTGTGTAGTTGTGTGTGTGTGAATCGTCCTTCGGTCGTCATTGACGGGAAAAGTGAAGTCAATTGCTTCCAGGAAGAACGATCCGTGCGTGTATGTGGGTTGACGTTGTGCGCATTTTGACCACCATAGATCCTTAACGAGCCTAGTGTGCGCGTACGGGGCACGAAACAGCTCTGATGCAGGTAGAGCAAATCCAGTGCAGGCTTATGTAGGTAAGACACGATCACGCGCCGTTTCGATTGTCTGTTGGCGACACATACGATGAACGGCGTTCTGTGCTGCATTAGATGAAGCGGCCGTCGGTTGCCGCGTTTTGATGACGTGGGTTCGTTGGTTTGTGCATCTGATGCCACAAGATGTCTGGTTTCTCGTGTGAATCGGGCTGGTAGTCTGCGTCATAGGGTGTTTACTAACATGTGATGACGGTAAATGGCTCACAACGGTGCTCGTCCCGAAGAATCGCAGCGAAAGCGGGACGTGTTGTGGCCACGAATCGGTCCTGCTTGGACCTACTGTTACAGCGCGGTCGGTGTGTAACATTCGCGAATTGTGTTTGTTCTTCAACGACAAGAAAAAAGACTACCAGACGCACCGATTTTTCCACACACTTGAATAGAACTGCACTCACCCATTTCCGTCGATGATGCGATGGAAAACGCGTCCTAAAGCTGGCAGATTTCTTGCATAGCTCTCCAGCTGGCCGCCGATTCTCCAAATCAGCAGCGAAAGTGAGCTCGATCCGCGTCTTCGCAGTGTTGGAAAATGGGTGCAGTCTCCATTTCATTTTCTCCCACAGACCGGGTCGATCGCGATGGCGCTCGCGAAAACAAAAGCGCGATCGTTGCGCGCGTTTTGCAGCGGACCGCTTGGCTTGCGGTAAATGAAGCGCCATCCTACGGACTTGAGGGTCTATCCGGCTCGAAGGACCATGTTTACGCCGGGATCTGGCCGATACTCAAGCCCGGGAAACAGTGAAACACAAAACACCAAGCGGACGAACAGCACCAGAAACGAAAACAAACTTGGCTGGCCCGCACAGGCCAGCAGAAGGGCGTTCTTTTCCGCCTGCTTTGGACAACTTTCAGCCCGCACAACACTAAAAGTTCTTACTTACAAAATAACGTTTATTTACACCATTTACAAGAAGTGATATTAAAATTTCACTGTTTCAAAACTATTTCTAAGTCCCGGTCTGTGGGGAAGCGGTTGTGCAACGTCTGCACGGCGAGTGCGACGCACAGTCAGTTACGCTGGACTGTGTTGTTCGGCGATAAACTTAGTACTCCTTGGTACCGCTCCCACAGGCATGGTAAATTATCAAGATCGCCCAGAATGTGTGCGATCATCTTCAATCTACGGCGACGAATTTGCGTGGAAATCGCCGGACTGCAAAAAGTATTGTTGCTCATCTCCAGTGATAATTGGCAGCAATCAGCTGGGTAACGATGATGTTAGTTTGCCTTCGGTTTGCGTGTGCGCCTGCTGATCGAAATTGAAGAATAATGTTATCTGTTCCCCGGGGGTGAAAATATTTGATTTGGCACACTATCTGCGGGTGTCGATTTGGGGGGTCAAAATAATTATCTGGTACGATGTTCACTTCGGCGTGAACACTCCCATTGTAGCAATAAGGTTCGTTGTGAGAAATGCGATGAGAATCATGTGGATGACTCCTGGGGGAGGGGTGTCGAAAAGTATCTTTACAGTGGGGGAAATCAACATAATCTCCCGACATGATGATACAGTGCGGAGAGAAACTGAAGAGTTCCCTTCAGGGACGCTCTAAGGGATCTTTCGCAGAAATGCTGCTTTAAATAGCTAAGCCACAAGTCTCTACAAAAATCTATACTGGCTTGTCTACTGACGATGGTGACTCTGATGAACGCCAGGAGGGAACATCTTCTGCTGCGCCTAGAAGCAATAGAAAAAGGAGGGACTTTTCCTCTCCTAAGATTCGTTGTAATGTTCAGAAGGTGTCTCTTCAATGTCCTACAAAAATAACAGTACTTACTGGTGCAAAACCGAAGCAAACAGCTCCTGGTCTCCGAAACCTGAGCTCAGAAAAGAAGTTCCCAGCACTGTGGACCGTATTGTTACAGAACACCCTCTTAAAAGCATCCTGGTAAGCTTTCTCACTGCAATAAAACATTCTTAATGCAGTTGACTGCAAAATAGCCCCTCCTTTCAGCGATTGTATCCTTCGATAGCTAATTCGAACTAGGTCACGGATTTGATCACTGTTTAACAGTAGCATTAAAAAAATATTATCCCGAAACTCGATCCTTTTAAAATTTATTATGCGAAGCATGACGTACTTCAGAAATAGATTTTAATTTTATTTGCTTGGATCGAGAACACTCTTACGGAAGAGTACTTTTGGGGATCAAAAAGTGCTATTTTTTCAATAGAATTAACCTTCCCTCGACACCAGACATTGAAGATCTTGCGACATTGCAGAACTCTTTCCCGCACTGAACTTAGCTTTAGTTGATTTTAACTCCCACGGCATAGCATGGGATTGCTTTCATGATAATGATAATCGAAATCTACCTCACTCCAAAAACTTTGTGATAACTCCATTGACCATTTTGAACACCGGTGAAATGACACGGATCCCTGCTCCCCCAGCGCGCCCAAGCTCCTAAGACTTGTCCCTCTGCTCGACTCGGTTAGATTGCATGTGGAAGGTAATTCCTGATCGACACGGCAGCGATCCTCTGTTAATCTTAATCACTATTGCTAACGGCTTAAGGCCAACGAGTACAATCAATATTTCGTCTGACCTCAAACGAAATAGTGATTGGAAGAGCTAAGCATCCTGCATCCGGTAAACTCGAGTCCATGCAAGAACTTCCTCCGGAGGAAGAGTGGCTGTATTCTCGACACCGCTATTCAAGCTCAGAAAACGTGTACCAAACGCGAACTCTCGTGGAAGGTCTCCCAACCCGTGGTGGGACAAAAAGTGTTGAAACGTGTACGCGAAGAAGGCCACCGGCGTACAAGATCAACCGGAATGGTGGGTTACCTGAGCCAATGAAAATTTTTATGAAAGCCAACAAACGCTTACTAGAGTTTCCATCCCGGGAATTTATTTCCCGGGAATCCCGGGATTTTTGGATTTCCCGGGATTCTCGATTCCCGGGAAATTGTGTTTTCTCATTCCCGGGATTCGGGAATCCCGGGAAAAAAGATTTTTAATTTATTCCATAAGAATAAGATTCTCAAATGAAATTCTGTAGGAAATATCTTTACCGGCAAACATTTGGAGTGAGTGGTGAATGCAGATTGTGCTTTTCCAACTGATTTGCAGATCAATGGACTATATATCTTTAGGCTCACTGATATGCTTTCGTGATTTTTTTAGGTATATAGTCCACGCCTTACTCAAAACACTGCTAAAGAATGTTGCATTCATTCAAATTTTCATTCAAAAGTGGATTAATTTGCCGGCCATTATACCGAACCATTTCCTTACAGTAGCGTTAGTGATGCGCACGATATCTCTGCCACCGATGAACCGATTGATCAGATTTTTAACAATTCTTTTAATAGTTTATTTTAATAGTTAGATCTTGAATGAAAGGGCTTGCAATCAAATTAGTAATGGAAATTGCGTTACTTTTTTAAAAAATCGATGTGTATTTGTTTCAAAACTTGGGATGGTTTGTAGCAATATCATGGTTAACGCAAACGCTTTTTAAAATAAGGAATGTTTCTAGAACGTCTGCAGAAATATTTGATCGGTTCATCGAATGCATATTTCGTCTTATTTGTTATACTGTAACTGTAATATCTGTAATTTGTTGGATGTATGAAAAGAAATACATAACGTTGTATCTGTCCAATATCATGCGGATCCAAACTCTTTGAATGCTTTCAAGGATGCAGGCAGTCGGGCAATCCGCCATTTTTCGTGTTTTTTTGCGGTTTTACATTTCTTATAAAAGAAATGTATAGAATTCTCTCAAACTTTCAAGATTTTTTCCGAGGCCCGGAGGGCCGAGTCTTATATACCAATCGACTCAGCTCGACGATTTGGGACAATGTCTGTGTGTGTGTGTCTGTGTGTGTATGTAACGGACAAATTCTCATTCGTGTTTCTCAGCAATGGCTGAACCGATCTTATCCAAACCAATTTTAAATGAAAGAACTAAAAAACAGTATGAACGCTATTAATTTGTTTTTGATTCTGATGGGTAGTTTCCAAGATATGAATGTTTGAATGCGTAAAAATGGCGTTTTTTGCAGTTTTTTTTAAATTATCTGCCGAAATTGACAATATAGATTAACAATTTATATATTTTAAGACAGATTTAACGAATACCTTTCGAACAAGCTATAGATTGTAGAAATCGGACTATTATCAAAAGAGATATTTAACATTAAATTCGGACGAAAGATTTTTATCATTTCCCATTGCCAGAAATATGACCAAAAACATTTAATCTATTATTAACGCCAAAACGGCTTACTTTAGGTCAATAGTATCTTCAGAGAATTTAATGGAGGTAATATGGCCTTTCTTTTGGAATTGTGCTTTTGCTGATTAATCCCCCTATGAGTGAGATATTTGCACAAATTTTCTTGGAAGTGATTATATCGAAATGATGTCTTCAGCAAATTTGTAGCTCTTACTTTTGCGAATAACTTCACTTAAGACTTTAAATATCTATTTTGAATACTTTAAAAGTTATGGCTTGTTGTTTGTTGATTACTCTTTCTCGCCCATTTATTGTTCAATATAGTAATAATCCATTGAAATAAGCCAAACATTATTTCGATAAAACGAATTTTGTATTTTATTTTACTATCTACGACCGCTAGAAATAATCACCGAACACTTCCAAGTTGTCTGGAAGGAACTTGATAACTTATCAGTACAAAAATGTTCATTTGTGCGAACCTTCTGACTGCAATTTTTCTAACTTATAACCATCGGATGTGGAAGGTAATTCCTGATCGACACGGCAGCGATCCTCTGTTAATCTTAATCACTATTGCTAACGGCTTAAGGCCAACGAGTACAATCAATATTTCGTCTGACCTCAAACGAAATAGTGATTGGAAGAGCTAAGCATCCTGCATCCGGTAAACTCGAGTCCATGCAAGAACTTCCTCCGGAGGAAGAGTGGCTGTATTCTCGACACCGCTATTCAAGCTCAGAAAACGTGTACCAAACGCGAACTCTCGTGGAAGGTCTCCCAACCCGTGGTGGGACAAAAAGTGTTGAAACGTGTACGCGAAGAAGGCCACCGGCGTACAAGATCAACCGGAATGGTGGGTTACCTGAGCCAATGAAAATTTTTATGAAAGCCAACAAACGCTTACTAGAGTTTCCATCCCGGGAATTTATTTCCCGGGAATCCCGGGATTTTTGGATTTCCCGGGATTCTCGATTCCCGGGAAATTGTGTTTTCTCATTCCCGGGATTCGGGAATCCCGGGAAAAAAGATTTTTAATTTATTCCATAAGAATAAGATTCTCAAATGAAATTCTGTAGGAAATATCTTTACCGGCAAACATTTGGAGTGAGTGGTGAATGCAGATTGTGCTTTTCCAACTGATTTGCAGATCAATGGACTATATATCTTTAGGCTCACTGATATGCTTTCGTGATTTTTTTAGGTATATAGTCCACGCCTTACTCAAAACACTGCTAAAGAATGTTGCATTCATTCAAATTTTCATTCAAAAGTGGATTAATTTGCCGGCCATTATACCGAACCATTTCCTTACAGTAGCGTTAGTGATGCGCACGATATCTCTGCCACCGATGAACCGATTGATCAGATTTTTAACAATTCTTTTAATAGTTTATTTTAATAGTTAGATCTTGAATGAAAGGGCTTGCAATCAAATTAGTAATGGAAATTGCGTTACTTTTTTAAAAAATCGATGTGTATTTGTTTCAAAACTTGGGATGGTTTGTAGCAATATCATGGTTAACGCAAACGCTTTTTAAAATAAGGAATGTTTCTAGAACGTCTGCAGAAATATTTGATCGGTTCATCGAATGCATATTTCGTCTTATTTGTTATACTGTAACTGTAATATCTGTAATTTGTTGGATGTATGAAAAGAAATACATAACGTTGTATCTGTCCAATATCATGCAGATCCAAACTCTTTGAATGCTTTCAAGGATGCAGGCAGTCGGGCAATCCGCCATTTTTCGTGTTTTTTTGCGGTTTTACATTTCTTATAAAAGAAATGTATAGAATTCTCTCAAACTTTCAAGATTTTTTCCGAGGCCCGGAGGGCCGAGTCTTATATACCAATCGACTCAGCTCGACGATTTGGGACAATGTCTGTGTGTGTGTGTGTCTGTGTGTGTATGTAACGGACAAATTCTCATTCGTGTTTCTCAGCAATGGCTGAACCGATCTTATCCAAACCAATTTTAAATGAAAGAACTAAAAAACAGTATGAACGCTATTAATTTGTTTTTGATTCTGATGGGTAGTTTCCAAGATATGAATGTTTGAATGCGTAAAAAAGGCGTTTTTTGCAGTTTTTTTTAAATTATCTGCCGAAATTGACAATATAGATTAACAATTTATATATTTTAAGACAGATTTAACGAATACCTTTCGAACAAGCTATAGATTGTAGAAATCGGACTATTATCAAAAGAGATATTTAACATTAAATTCGGACGAAAGATTTTTATCATTTCCCATTGCCAGAAATATGACCAAAAACATTTAATCTATTATTAACGCCAAAACGGCTTATTTTAGGTCAATAGTATCTTCAGAGAATTTAATGGAGGTAATATGGCCTTTCTTTTGGAATTGTGCTTTTGCTGATTAATCCCCCTATGAGTGAGATATTTGCACAAATTTTCTTGGAAGTGATTATATCGAAATGATGTCTTCAGCAAATTTGTAGCTCTTACTTTTGCGAATAACTTCACTTAAGACTTTAAATATCTATTTTGAATACTTTAAAAGTTATGGCTTGTTGTTTGTTGATTACTCTTTCTCGCCCATTTATTGTTCAATATAGTAATAATCCATTGAAATAAGCCAAACATTATTTCGATAAAACGAATTTTGTATTTTATTTTACTATCTACGACCGCTAGAAATAATCACCGAACACTTCCAAGTTGTCTGGAAGGAACTTGATAACTTATCAGTACAAAAATGTTCATTTGTGCGAACCTTCTGACTGCAATTTTTCTAACTTATAACCATCGGATCCATCTGAAACATATCGGAAAATGAAAAGCGAAAAAAATAACTCCAAGCAACGGCGTAGCCAAGAGGAGGTTTTGGGGTTTAACACCATACAACACCCCCCCCCCCCCCACAACACCCAAAAAATATTGGATTGAAGCTGAAAATTTATTGATGCAGACTGATTTAATTCAATATTACAATAACAATTATCTGATCCGTAGATTGATAACCTGTTGTTGTTAACATCATTAGGACTTTTGATAAATTGTCGGAATGGGGTCCTGATATGTAACTGATCTATTGGTCTTGATTTCACAGTTGTCTAATTGCATCAATATCAAATTCCTGCCTGAAAACATTCCATTAGAAAATTCCAGAGTTCTGTAATCAATCATAATCCTCAGATTTCTTTTCAAATTGAACTCGCTTTTGTAGAGATGTACTATAATAAGGGTCTTTATTTAATAGGAAGCGAAGTTAAAATTGATTTAATGTCTATGAAACATAGAACTGCTCACCAAAAAATGCATAACTTTCAACATTTGCTAAAAATGTTTTTGCCTTTCTCATTCACTCTAAAATTCGTCAATCTAATCCCGACCCGGAGAGCCGAGTGTCATATGCCAATCGACTGAGTTCGTCGAGATCGGAAAATGTCTGTGTGTGTATGTGTGTACATATGTGGAAAAAAATGTGACCTCTGTTTCTCAGAGATGGCTGGACCGATTTGCACAAAGTTAGTCTCAAATGAAAGGTACAACCTTCCCATCGGCTGCTATTGAATTTTTTATTGATTGGACTTCCGGTTCCGGAGTTACGAGTTGAAGAGTGCAATCACACAGCAAATTCCCATATAAACTGAAATGAAAAATTTTCAAAATCAAATTTGTATTTTCGATGCCAAATGACTTTAAAATGCATGAAACATTGAGATGTTTGACAAAAATTGACTTCTTTGGACTTTGGTACATTTTTGCCTTTCTCATATAGAAGGGTTATGCAATCACTCTAAAAATCGTTAATCATACCGGCCCAGAGAGAGTATGCAGTGAGGGGTTGCTACTTTAAAATTAAAACTAATTTAAAATTTCTTAACAAGTTGAAAATTTTCGGCAGGACCTGGACCTCCCGGATCTTTCTCCATGAGCCGCCGCTGGTTTCAAGCGATGTTTCAGTATCACATAGTATCTCAAGATCGTGGCTGTCGATCCATTGTATGTATGTGCAAATCGTACTGAACATGTAATATTCATTTCCACCATTGTATTGAACATAACCAGCCATGGAATCGTAGTCTGGACAAATAAGACAAGCACAATTGCACCACTAGATGGATTAAAACAGGTTTTTATTTTGGGAATGTGTCGAGTTGAGACGAAAACGTAATATGATTAATAACGAGGATAACACTTTCCGAATGTAGAGAGAAATTTATGAAAATTACGATTTACATTCGACTCTAGCAGGTTCTGATCGATTTTGATGAGCATTTGATTTTTGTTGTATGACCAATTGTATGTATAGGTCAAATGTTTAAAAACAGTAATTTAAGGTCAAGATAACATCATTTTGAAACCGCCAATTTCGGAGGTTTAGTATCTTCGATGAGTTTTACAAACGTTAAACAGCGCATCATTTGATAAAATAATTTTGACGGTATATCGTCCAAGAAGTATGTATGGTGAATTTTCTCAGGTTAATATTCATGACCACAATAAAGTCTCAACAAATTCGCTAAAGATACGAACCTTGTTACTATTTTCTGGAAAATAATTCTGCATAATTTTAAAACTTCAAAAATTATGGTTTCGGAATTATGCCGTTTGGACAGTAAGATCGATTTTCACCAAACCCCCACCAAACCGAATTTCTGGCTACGCCGCTGACTTCAAGTAAGTAGAAACAAAGTCGTTCTACACTCGTTCACAGAAACTTCTTCGAACGCTGAATATCTATTATAATACATTGACACCCCAATTTTATCAGCCAAATATGAATTGCCAAATATGTTTTTTTATTGCATCGAACTACAACAATTTTTAGGTAGCTTTCAAGGGGTTATTTTATAGACTTCTTCCAAAATTTGGCGAACCTATTCCAATTCGTATACCGTTTCGTTGCAGATAGAGAAAATACTGAAATTTTCAGCTTTTTTCCTACACAATATTACGAAAGCTTATTAAACAATTTTTCCTAATAAGTTTGTGAAAATTATAAACTATTTGAAATTTTTTAATAGTTTAATTTTTTATTTAACCGTGATTTTTTAATAAATAGTGACCGTCGCTGCACAACATAGTCTATTTTTCATGGCTTGCGGTGAGCACGATCTCTCGAATTGCTGAAATGAAAATTATGGAATAGAAAATAATTTTTAGTGTTCTTTACAGATTTAACTCGCCGCGCAGATAGCTCTGAATTAGACCCGCTGGTGCCCTAAGACGATTTCGCTAGATTTTCGGAGCACTGTGCACCCAGTGCATTAACGCAAGTGACGGAAGCCTATCGAAAAGTTTCGTGAAAATGAAAATTCCAGTAATGATGATGATTTCCCCAAACGGTTCGTTTTCGAGAGGTTTTTATTTGTTCTTTGGCATTAGGATTAGCGATAATAATTCAAATCAAGGATACTACTGGGAAGTCACCTTTAGAAAAAGTCGATGTCGAAGTAAAATTTGGAACTATGCACGCATGCACTTCAGAGATAGCGTGACATCAGGAGCTGCGATTTCATTTCAACGCTTTTTTGTGAAAAGGGCGATACTCACAAATGTAAACATAAGGCTTTTTTCATACATGCGAATGATAAATAAATAACCCCTTTAGGAAAATTCAGTTTTCCCACCACAATTTAGATATTTTATTAACAGAGCATTAACGATAATTCTTGTCCATGGGCCATTTTTTCGCTTTCCCATTGATTTGGTTTGAGATTTCTAGCACTGATGTTGTCCTATGCTGATTTGAGCGATTCTCTG
The DNA here is from genome assembly GCF_030247195.1 of Topomyia yanbarensis. NCBI lineage: Eukaryota > Metazoa > Arthropoda > Insecta > Diptera > Culicidae > Topomyia > Topomyia yanbarensis. The sequence goes on along the minus strand of NC_080670.1, from coordinate 126,687,836 downwards.
AGTCCTGCCACTATCCCATGTAGTATGTGTTATCAAAAACATCGCGAAACATCAAGTTCTAAATGTTCTCAAACGATGTAATATCCGAAGAGAGTGATAAGAGTTATAAGAAATGTCTCATCACACTGTTAGGTGGATTAAAAGCGTTTTTTATTTTATTTTCAAAGAAAATGACAAAATATGGAAAAAAGAAAAAAATCACGACCTAGATAATTGTTTTTACTATGAATTGGCCGAAATGGAAAATTCAAAATTTTCCAACTCGGAAAACTGTGTGCTTTTTCCGGTTGAAAAAGCACACAGTTTTTGCAATCATGTGTTTAAAATTTTGATTTTTCCAATACAACATAGCTAAACAATTTTTCTAGGACGTGATTTTCTCCGATTTTCCATATTTTCCGCTTTTCATTGAAAAATTTCCATTTTACTGGAAGCAGTTTTTCCACCCGCACAGACACAACTAAAGTAAAATTTGTATGTATAGGTGCGCAAAAGTGGAGCATTATTTTCAACCTGCTGTTTCTTCGATATTTCCTACAAAACTACCCAAGTGTTGCATATGTACGGATTCGTTAGAAACCAAGGAATCTGATGGTACAAAGCAAAAATAGTTTTGGAAAACTTCATAACAGCGTTTTTCAATTTTCCTCGCGATACGCAGTGTACCGTCGCACGCGAAATAGCGTGGAAAGATACGAAAAGAAAAACAAGTGTACTAAAAGTTATCCTTGGGTTGATGCAGATGGCGTGCTACGAAAGCTCGAAATATCGAAAGCTTTTAGCACAACTGTTTTTGAGTTATTCTGAAAGTAGAAATAGTTGAAAATGATTTGAAATAAATTTCTTCATTGAAACTTGATGATTTTCGATTCTCTTGGGAGATCTATGATATTTTATTATTTTACGAGACTGAAACAAACCGCGATGCTATTTTATCTTTATACACCAAATAATGGAAAAACATAGAAAACTATTTTGAATTTGCATGTTGATATTTGATGATTTTGAAACTGATCGTTTGAAACCAACAGTTTTGTGTTGAACTGATAACACGCCAAATTGAAAATTATTTGGAAGTTCCATCAATTATCACATGTCACAATTTTTTGTAAGATTGGTTTTATTTCTCAGAAACCGATTTCCACACAGCATTGATGAAAACCTGATGAAATTTATAACATTTGAAGCAAATATTTTCGACATTCCACAAATACCAACGAACGAATTTTTGGGTTCCCTATAATTAATTTTCATACTGGATTTGACTGCTTTGAAACATTTTTGAACACAGATGTAAGAAATCTTAGCAGTTTCCTCAGTGTCTCAGGGAATAATTATCATACTAATACTTGGATTTAAAAAAATTTAAATGACGAATTTTGCGAGATTGTAAACCAAAATAATATATTTGTTTTGATAATATTTTTTTTCTTTTGTTTTATTGAGATTCGAGAGTAGGTATCACGAAAATCACGCTGAAAGCAACAACTTTTTTTGTTTCCATAGCGTTATTACGCCATGAAAATTTGAGTTTTTCAGGAAGTATATTTTATAACGGTCGTATCGTATTTCATTTATGAATCAATCAATAGTCCCGACCAGGACGATTGAAAATGAATCACTTGATAATATTTTATCGCTTTATTGAATGTTAAAGTTCATTGAAATAAGGAAATAATAATTAGATCAATTTCATTTTTTCCGTTGAATTTTTGAAAAACTTTTATTTGGCTCTCTCTAATCAATTTACTTACTACACTTCCATTGACTTATAACGATTTATAGAAGAGATACGATTAATCGTGTATTGTAAATGATATGCGTAATTTGAACTACCATAAAACCATTCTCGCTGATTACGTCTAAAGGATTGACTGAATGGATTTGTTTGAATATTCCAACGTTGGAATATACAAATCTGTCACGTAGTTTTAAAAATACCCACATGGCTCCCTGCAGATCACCTGACAAAGGATCTGAAATCCAAATCGATCACTTTCAAACCAACAGAAAATGCTTTAGTAGTTATATTGGTCAAGAAGATTGTCCAGAAACTGGCGGTAGCACTGCTGACAGAAAAAAATGTACTAACTTGGTTAATTTTGAGCTCTTCGAGGAATAATATTTTTTCTGAATTGCATAATTAATTTTTCATCGCTTTGTTTCACAATTTCCAATATGGATTTTTTATAATTCCACAAATGATAAAAAAGTTCTCCAAGGTTGTCTACATACTGATTTTGATACAGTCGGGTCTCCTACTACGCTGATTCCTACTACGTGGATTCGTATTAGCGGTACCCACCTAATAGGAATCACTTAGCTTATGGGATTTCGACTAATTGGGGCTCGAATATTTCATCAGAGTTAACATTTAGCACCATACTTTATTTGGTAAAGTTGTTTTGTGTTTGCTTAGACCTACAATTTAGAGCAATTGGATATCCAATTAATTGATAACTGCAGCGCCAGGTGTGCTATACAATAGAGTAAATAAATCTAACCTCTCGTAAACGCAACTATCATTGAATAAGTTTAACGTGAGCGTACCAGCTTTCAGCACACTGTGGAATTTAGTATGTCCCAAACGTCTAATAACTTAGAGGAGAAGGTGTTCTCGGAAAAAAATTAGAGAAGGTTAAGAGCTACGCGATTATGGACAAAACTAATTGAAATAGATAGACCAGGCGGCACTAGTGAGCATGTATTATTTTTCAAATTCTGAATCTCGAGATTATTTAGAAGTGTGATGTCTTCGGCAATATTCATCAGCGAGTCGACGGCGAATAGATAATTACAGAATTCGCCCATCAGGCGGCGCGAGGGAGACTAAAACTTCCAATTCATGTTAGGTAAAGTTTATTAATTTAGGAAAATGACGCATAGTGTCGCCTAGCCGGACAAACATCAAAATTTTATCTTAGATTTTTCGTGATTTAACATTTTTCTCTGTTTCTTAACAGGTTGAATAGAGTCTTCTCAAAATATTAAGTCCCGAAGACGAGAGTTCAATTTTTTACAGAACTTCAAAGGTAAAATAGATGATGAATTCTGAGGAAAACTCTTTTCAAACCTAAGTTATTCAAATGAATGTATCGTTTTAGTTAAGATTCCGATTGGGGACAAACTGATTTCATTTGAAAGGTTATTCGCTGGACTTATAGCTGCCATTCGATTTAGTCGATACAAGCCTTTCTTCTCGCTCACACAAGAAAAACAAATACACTAAGGTTTTTTTTACACGGGGGATACGTACCGTGTAAAAAAAACCGTGCAAAAAAAAAAACCGCGTTAATTGCGAAATCCGTGTAAAAAAAACCGCGTTAATTGCGAAATCCGTGTAAAAAAAACCGCGTTAATTGCGAAATCCGTGTAAAAAAACCGTGTTAATTCAGAAAACCGTGCAAAAAAAACCGCGTTAATTCCGAAAATCGTGCAAAAAAAAACCGCGTTACATTCAATGCAAAAGACTTAGACGATTTTAGGAAAAGGGATGATTTCGGAGTTTTATCAAAAATGTTCTAAGTCCTTTTGAAGGCAAAAGACTTAGACGATTTTTGAACAGGTTTTTTTTGCACGGATTATGCAAGTAGCACGGTTTTTGCTTTTTCCAATTCCTTAGGTTTTTGTAAAAGTGGAAACGTCGGATCTTGAGGTTTCCTTTTGTCCCGCACTTTAACAATATGGTTGTTTTCGGTACAGTGTTAACGAGTAGGCACCAAATATCGATGGCTGAGGCCATTTGGAATACCAAGATGACGACTTCCGGTCTAACAGAATTTTCAATAACCCAATCAGTATGCATATTTTCCGAGCGGGCCTAATGAGCGCATGATAGAGATCAATGTCTGAGGCCATTTTGAAATACAACATTGAGACTATCGGCTTAGCGATATTCTGTATAACTCACAACATGGAGTGTTTTGGAACTGGATTGACAAATATGCAGTTGCCAGAGGTCTGAGTATAAATATCCAGCGTAAAACAAGATACATTTATTTTTGTATATTTTGTATTTATAAGATAAGAAAAATGTGCTCATGAATGGATTTACTCGAATTTGAGTTGGTTCGTCCGCTAGAGCTCATCGAGCGAATCTTCAAGCGAGACTCAAAGTCGAATCAAAAAGCTGACATAATCAGAGGGAAATAATAAAATCAGGTCTTCGCTGTATTATTAAGGGGGGCGTCTGGTGTAAAGTGCTCAAACCGAAAGTTATTTTGTTTTACGATTTTGAAGGCAAGGAAACAATGCATCTTTTATGTAATGTGAAGCTTTAAATTTGTACGTTTATTCTGTACGAAAAAAATATTTGCGCGGCCTTATTCTGCGCGGCGTGTGACGTGAGACGACGAAACTCACCTCACTTTACGTGACTTTTCTCACCCGATTCTGAGAGTCGACTCGGGTGAGATGAGATTCCTCATTGCGGTTAAATGGGAGTCTCACGTCACGCGAAGTGACTCTTCAGAATTGGGTGAAGTCACGTAGAGTGAGGTGAGATTAGTCGTCTCACGTCACACGCCGCACAGAATAGGGTCGGCAGCCACGCAGAGCCACACATACGAGCGTTCCAAGAGTAGACGTCCAACCATTTCCACGTCGAGGAGCGCCGCGGCTAACACGATGACTCTTGATAAAATTGTTTGACACAGGAAATTAAGTAAAATTTGTAAAGCTTAGACTTGTAGTTACTCGATGAACCCAAAAAAAGTTCGAGTTTAGGAAAATGGCTTCATGTAAACCGAAAAATCTCATATTTTTCTGTAAAATTCGTGCATTTTTCTTCAAAATAATAGAGAGAACAATTTTTTCATTCTGTTTTCTGTGGTTCACCGACAGGCTACACATATTGTGCATTTTCATAAAAAAAAGTCAATTCTTTGGTTAGTTTTTGAGTTATCGTGTTCACCAATTTAAAAAACGCGGTTTCGAAAAAACGCTATTAAAGGATACTCCATATCAAATTGCATCACGGAAAAAATTACGTGGAAAACAATCCATTTGGTATTTTCTCTTAAAAATTTGGGTGGAAGTAGTTTAAAGTGTATTGTTCACACTGTATTTTTATCGCTGTCAGTCTTAAGAAAATTGTTGCCGATAGATTGAAATCTGCGTGTGTCATGGCTGTTTAAAACAAAAGAAGTTCAGCGTGGTCACCGAGATTGCGGGAGACTATTCTAGAGGCTCAATACTAACAATTAAGCGGATAAAAAAGAAGTCGATTTTTTTGCCCACTACACCAGACGCCCCCTTAAGATGAATGAGATGTACACTAAAGCAGAGATGATGCTTATAGAGATGCGCGAAGACTGAAGCCAAAAGTTCCAATCGAACCCAAAACAACGGTTCCAAACTAGCAATGTAAACAAATATGGCGGATTGAGGAAGTAATGCGTGGGGAGTATTGAGATTGAAATGAAAAGAAATGCATGTCTGCATCCTGCATCCTCGATACATTTTTTCTAGTGCAACGAAAAACATGTAGACAGGCTCAGTAACGTAAATCAATGCGTTTCCAAGTTACATGATTGAGTATTGTGGGAAATATTTCAAAAAAGAAATTCGCCAAGCATTCATTAAAACTACAAGTCACTCGCTGTTTACACAATATTCCTGGTTGCCAAAACTAGCAGACAAATAATTTGTAAAACCGTGCAGCCAAATTTACTGTTTTTCTCGCCGCGTGTCTTTATATTTAAAACATCGTCTTGGCACTAAAATAGAAGTCACCATCTTAGATGAAAACATGACTTCCGGAATTGACATCCGGTATCTATTCATTAACGCTATTACAAAAATTCTCACATTGTTGTGGTAATTGAAAATTTTACTAAACCGAAGTAGCCATCTTGATTTTCGAAATGGTCTCAGACATTGATATTTGGCACCTACTCGTCAATCCCGTTCCAAAAATACTCATATTGATTGGGCTTTGGAGAATTCCACAGAACCGGAAGTCGCCATCTTGAATTTCAATATGGCACCAGACATCGATATCTAGCGTCTATTCGTCAATTCCATTCCAAAAATACCCATATTGATTCGATTTTAGAGAATTCCAATGAACCCGAAGTCGCCATCTTGGTTTTCCAAATGGCCTCTGACACTGATCTCTATCATGCACTCTATTAGGCCCGCTCTGAAAATATGCATGCTGATTGGGTTATAGAGAATTCCACTGAACCGGAAGTCGCCTTCTTGGTTTTTAAAATGGCCTTAAACATCGATATCTGACGTCCACTCATCAATCCCGTTCCAAAAATAGCCATATTGATGGGGTTTCAGAGACTTCCACTGAACCGGAAGTCGCCATCTTGGTTTCCAAAATGGCCTTAAACATCGATATCTGACGTCCACTCATCAATCCCGTTCCAAAATTACCCATATTAATGGGGTTTCAGAGACTTCCAATGAACCGGAAGTCGCCATCTTGGTTTTCAAAATGGCCTTAAACATCGATATCTGACGTCCACTCATCAATCCCGTTCCAAAAATAGCCATATTGATGGGGTTTCAGAGAATTCCACTGAACCGGAAGTCGCCATCTTGGTTTTCTAAATGGCCTCAGACATGAACATTTGGCATCTACTCGTTAATGCTGTTCCAAAAGCAATCACTTCCACTTTTCCAAAAATCTTCGAAATTCTTTGCATTCAAAATGGAAAAGCAGAAACCGTGTAAATTTGAAAATCCGTGCAAAAAAACTTGGTCAAAAACCGTCTAAGTCTTTTGCCTTCATAAGGATTTTTGCTAAAACCGTGTTAATTGCGAAATCCGCGCAAAAAAAAATTGATCAAAAATCGTCTAAGTTTTTTGCCTCCAAAAGGACTTAGAATATTTTTGCGAAAAACCGTGTTAATTGCGAAAACCGTGCAAAAAAAACCGTGCTAATTGCGAAAACCGTGTAAAAAAAGCCGTGTAAAAAAAAACCGTGCAAAAAAAACCGTGTAAAAAAAAACCTTAGCACTAAGGTTTTTTTTTACACGGGGGATACGTACCGTGTAAAAAAAACCGTGCAAAAAAAACCGCGTTAATTGCGAAATCCGTGTAAAAAAAACCGCGTTAATTGCGAAATCCGTGTAAAAAAAACCGCGTTAATTGCGAAATCCGTGTAAAAAACGCTTTTAATCCACCTAACAGTGTGATGAGACATTTCTTATAACTCTTATCACTCTCTTCGGATATTATATCGTTTGAGAACATTTAGAGCTTGATGCTTCGTGATGTTTTTGATAACACATACTACATGGGATAGTGGCAGGACTCAGAGAATCACTCAAATCAGCATAGGACAACATCAGTGCTAGAAATCTCAAATCAAAGCAATGGGAAAGCGAAAAAATGGGCCATAAAATAGACATACAAACGAATTATTGCTAATGCTCTGTTAATAAAATATCTAAATTTCTCAATCAATGCATTGTGGTGGGAAAACTGAATTTTCCTAAAGGGGTTATATATTGTACTGAGCCAAAAAATCGATTTTTTTATTGTTTTGAAGTTTATACTTTACTCAAATTTCCAACGCGACTGAGAACTAAGAAATCTACGCTTTTTTTTGAAAAGGGGGATACTAGCAGTGATACCATTCAAAGAAAATCAACAGTGAATATTTCCAGACTTGGTTTTATTTCCTATTTAGGAGCTATTGTGTTTTTTTTTTTACATTCTTGATTGCATGATTCAGTGATCGAAACCCAAAACTTTATAAAGTATTTGAAATTATTAAATTAAAATTTGTTTTTGCTATTCAAATTGACAAAATGATAGTATCGCCCCTTTGGCGATTGTTTACCTTTTCAGTCCCACCTATCAGCATTGAAGTATCGCCCTTACGTTTTTTTACAATAACTAACGTTTTACACCACCGATTTCGTCCGGGTTTTTTCAATAGCGATCATTGTTACTATTTACAGTCGGTATCAGCATAATATTCCTAAAAATACGAAAAAAACAGTTTCGCCTCAAAACTGCTAGCAAAAAAAGTATCGCCCTGTTTGTTTGCATGGAGCGTGGAGGGCTTAAATAAACAAACAAAATACAGTTTCGCCCGTTGTATTTTTTGCTGTATTTTAAGAAAGCAATATCGTAGAATCCAAATTTTTAGGTTAATTTGTTGCGTTTCAAAGCCCCCATTCGCATGTATGAAAAAAGCCTTATGTTTACAATTGTAAGTATCGCCCTTTTCACAAAAAAGCGTTGAAATGAAATCGCAGCTTCTGATATCACGCTATCTCTGAAGTGCATGCGTGCATAGTTCCAAATTTTACTTCGACATCGACTTTTTCTAAAGGTGACTTCCTTGATTTGGTCACTATTTATTAAAAAATCGCGGTTAAATAAAAAAATAAAACTATTAAAAAATTTCAAATAGTTTATAATTTTCACAAACTTATTAGGTAAAATTGCTTTCGTAATATTGTGTAGGAAAAAAGCTGAAAATTTCAGTTTTTTCTCTATCTGCAACATATAAACCCTTAAGTATACCAATTAATTGGTATACGAATTGGAATAGGTTCGCCAAATTTTGGAAGAAGTCTGTAGTCCCTTGAAAACTACCTAAAAATTGTTGTAGCTCGAAGCAATAAAAAATCCCCAAAAATTAAATGTACCTATTAATGTGAAACACAGTGAATAATACATACAATAAAGATCCATTTTCATCAGTCTCGTGGTGCATTTTAGGCTGACAAAATAGTGACATTGACTAAATCGGGCAATTTTTTTTCTTTATAATAAACTGAAACTGTTAAAATATTCTTCCCGTCCCTTGATGTGGTCTGATAACTATTTCTGATTATGATGAACCTTTTATTTTTGCATATTTCCATCTTCATGATAAGGAAACATGCTCAAGAAAGGATTTACTCGAATTCAGTCTTGTTCGTCTGCTAGAGCCCATCAAACATGTGTTCATATTTGGCTGATAAAATCGGGGTTTCAATTTATTACAACAAAAATGAAATGCTCATCAAAATCGATCAGGACCTGCTAGAGTCGCATGGAAATCGTCATTTTTCATAAATTTCTCTCTACATTCGGAAAGTGTTATCCTCGTTATTAATCATATTACGTTTTCGTCTCAACTCGACGCATTCCCAAAATAAAAACCTGTTTTAATCCACCTAGTGGTGCAATTGTGCCTTTCTCATTTGTCCAGACTACGATTCCATGGCTGGTTATGTTCAATACAATGGTGGAAATGAATAGTACATGTTCAGTACGATTTGCACATACATACAATGGATCAACAGCCACGATCTTGAGATACTATGTGATACTGAAACATCGCTTGAAACCAGCGGCGGATCATGGAGAAAGATCCGGGAGGTCCGGGTCCTGCCGAAAATTTTTAACATGTTAAGAAATTTTAAACTAGTTTTAATTTTAAAGTAGCAACCCCTCACTGCATACTCCCTCCGGGCCGGTATGATTGTCGATTTTTAGAGTGATTGCATAACCTTTCTATATGAGAAAAGCAAAAATGTGCAAAAGTCCAAAAAAGTCAATTTTTGTCAAACATTATTTTTTTCGAGTTTACATCAAATCTCAATGTTTCATGCATTTTAAAGTCATTTGGCATCAAAAATACAAATTTGATTTTGCAAATGTTTCATTTCAGTTTATATGGAAATTTGATGTGTGATTGCACTCTTCAACTTGTAACTCTGGAACCGGAAGTCCAATCAATAAAAAAAAATCAATTGCAGCCGATGGGAAGGTTGTACCTTTAATTTGAGACTAACTTTGTGCAAATCGGTCCAGCCATCTCTGAGAAACCAAGGTCACTTTTTTTCCACATACACATATACACACACATACATACACACAGACATTTTCCGATCTCGACGAACTGAGTCGATTGGCATATAACACTTGGCCCTCCGGGTCGGGATTAGATTGACGAATTTTAGAGTGTATGAGAAAGGCAAAAACATTTTTAGCAAATGTTGAAAGTTATGCATTTTTTAAATCAATTTTAACTTCGCTTCCTATTAAATAAAGACCTTTATTACAGTACATCTCTACAAAAGCGAGCTCAATTTGAAAAGAAATCTGAGGATTATGATTGATTACAGAACTCTGGAATTTTCTATTGGAATGTTTTAGGCAGGAATTTGATATTGATGCTATTAGACAACTGTGAAATCAAGACCAATAGATCAGTTACATATCAGGACCCCATTCCGACAATTTATCAAAAGTCCTCATGATGTTTAAAACAACAGGTTATCAATCTACGGATCAGATAATTGTTATTGTAATATTGAATTAAATCAGTCTGCATCAATAAATTTTCAACTTCAATCCATTATTTTTTTTGGTTGTGGTGGGAGGGGGGGAGGGGGGTTGTATGGTGTTAAACCCCAAAACCTTCTCTTGGCTACGCCGTTGCTTGGAATTATTTATTTCGCTTTTCATGTTCCGATATGTTTCAGATCGATCCGATGGTTATAAGTTAGAAAAATTGCAGTCAGAAGGTTCGTACAAATGAACATTTTTGCACTAATAAGTTATCAAGTTCCTTCCAGACAACTTGGAAGTGTTCGGTGATTATTTCTAGCGGTTGTAGATAGAAAAATGAAATACAAAATTCGTTTTATCGTAATAATGTTTGGCTTATTTCAATGGATTATTACTATATTGAACAATAAATAGGCGACAAAAGGTAATCCACAAACAACAAGCCATAACTTTTAAAGTATTCAAAATAGATAATTGAAGTCTTCAGTAAAGTTATTCGCAAAAGTAAGAGCTACAAATTTGCTGAAGGCATCATTTCGATATAATCACTTCCAAGAAAATTTATGAAAATATCTCACTCATAGGGAGATTAATCAGCAAAAGCACTATACCAAAAGAAAGGGCATATTACCTCCATTAAATTCTCTGAAGATACCATTGACCTAAAATAAGCCGTTTTGGCGTTAATAATAGATTACATGTTTTTGGTCATATTTCTGGCAATGGGAAATAATAAAAATCTTTCGTCCGCATTTAATGTTAAATATCTCTTTTTATAATAGTCCGATTTCAACAATCTATAGCTTGTTCGAAAGGTATTCGTTAAAGCTGTCTAAAAACATATAAATTGTTAATCTATATTGTCAATTTCGGCAGATAATTCAAAAAAACTGCAAAAAACGCCGTTTTTACGCATTCAAACATTCATATCTTGGAAACTAAACATCAGAATCAAAAACAAATTAATAGCGTTCATACTGTTTTTTAGTTCTTTCATTTAAAATTGGTTTGGATAAGATCGGTTCAGCCATTGCTGAGAAACACGAATGAGAATTTGTCCGTTACATACACACACACACAGACACACACACACAGACATTGTCCCAAATCGTCGAGCTGAGTCGATTGGTATATAAGACTCGGCCCTCCGGGCCTCGGAAAAAATCTTGAAAGTTTGAGCGAATTCTATACATTTCTTTTATAAGAAATGTAAAAAACCGTGTTAATTCAGAAAACCGTGCAAAAAAAACCGCGTTAATTCCGAAAATCGTGCAAAAAAAAACCGCGTTACATTCAATGCAAAAGACTTAGACGATTTTAGGAAAAGGGATGATTTCGGAGTTTTATCAAAAATGTTCTAAGTCCTTTTGAAGGCAAAAGACTTAGACGATTTTTGAACAGGTTTTTTTTGCACGGATTATGCAAGTAGCACGGTTTTTGCTTTTTCCAATTCCTTAGGTTTTTGTAAAAGTGGAAACGTCGGATCTTGAGGTTTCCTTTTGTCCCACACTTTAACAATATGGTTGTTTTCGGTACAGTGTTAACGAGTAGGCACCAAATATCGATGGCTGAGGCCATTTGGAATACCAAGATGACGACTTCCGGTCTAACAGAATTTTCAATAACCCAATCAGTATGCATATTTTCCGAGCGGGCCTAATGAGCGCATGATAGAGATCAATGTCTGAGGCCATTTTGAAATACAACATTGAGACTATCGGCTTAGCGATATTCTGTATAACTCACAACATGGAGTGTTTTGGAACTGGATTGACAAATATGCAGTTGCCAGAGGTCTGAGTATAAATATCCAGCGTAAAACAAGATACATTTATTTTTGTATATTTTGCATTTATAAGATAAGAAAAATGTGCTCATGAATCGATTTACTCGAATTTGAGTTGGTTCGTCCGCTAGAGCTCATCGAGCGAATCTTCAAGCGAGACTCAAAGTCGAATCAAAAAGCTGACATAATCAGAGGGAAATAATAAAATCAGGTCTTCGCTGTATTATTAAGGGGGGCGTCTGGTGTAAAGTGCTCAAACCGAAAGTTATTTTGTTTTACGATTTTGAAGGCAAGGAAACAATGCATCTTTTATGTAATGTGAAGCTTTAAATTTGTACGTTTATTCTGTACGAAAAAAATATTTGCGCGGCCTTATTCTGCGCGGCGTGTGACGTGAGACGACGAAACTCACCTCACTTTACGTGACTTTTCTCACCCGATTCTGAGAGTCGACTCGGGTGAGATGAGATTCCTCATTGCGGTTAAATGGGAGTCTCACGTCACCCGAAGTGACTCTTCAGAATTGGGTGAAGTCACGTAGAGTGAGGTGAGATTAGTCGTCTCACGTCACACGCCGCACAGAATAGGGTCGGCAGCCACGCAGAGCCACACATACGAGCGTTCCAAGAGTAGACGTCCAACCATTTCCACGTCGAGGAGCGCCGCGGCTAACACGATGACTCTTGATAAAATTGTTTGACACAGGAAATTAAGTAAAATTTGTAAAGCTTAGACTTGTAGTTACTCGATGAACCCAAAAAAAGTTCGAGTTTAGGAAAATGGCTTCATGTAAACCGAAAAATCTCATATTTTTCTGTAAAATTCGTGCACTTTTCTTCAAAATAATAGAGAGAACAATTTTTTCATTCTGTTTTCTGTGGTTCACCGACAGGCTACACATATTGTGCATTTTCATAAAAAAAGTCAATTCTTTGGTTAGTTTTTGAGTTATCGTGTTCACCAATTTAAAAAACGCGGTTTCGAAAAAACGCTATTAAAGGATACTCCATATCAAATTGCATCACGGAAAAAATGACGTGGAAAACAATCCATTTGGTATTTTCTCTTAAAAATTTGGGTGGAAGTAGTTTAAAGTGTATTGTTCACACTGTATTTTTATCGCTGTCAGTCTTAAGAAAATTGTTGCCGATAGATTGAAATCTGCGTGTGTCATGGCTGTTTAAAACAAAAGAAGTTCAGCGTGGTCACCGAGATTGCGGGAGACTATTCTAGAGGCTCAATACTAACAATTAAGCGGATAAAAAAGAAGTCGATTTTTTTGCCCACTACACCAGACGCCCCCTTAAGATGAATGAGATGTACACTAAAGCAGAGATGATGCTTATAGAGATGCGCGAAGACTGAAGCCAAAAGTTCCAATCGAACCCAAAACAACGGTTCCAAACTAGCAATGTAAACAAATATGGCGGATTGAGGAAGTAATGCGTGGGGAGTATTGAGATTGAAATGAAAAGAAATGCATGTCTGCATCCTGCATCCTCGATACATTTTTTCTAGTGCAACGAAAAACATGTAGACAGGCTCAGTAACGTAAATCAATGCGTTTCCAAGTTACATGATTGAGTATTGTGGGAAATATTTCAAAAAAGAAATTCGCCAAGCATTCATTAAAACTACAAGTCACTCGCTGTTTACACAATATTCCTGGTTGCCAAAACTAGCAGACAAATAATTTGTAAAACCGTGCAGCCAAATTTACTGTTTTTCTCGCCGCGTGTCTTTATATTTAAAACATCGTCTTGGCACTAAAATAGAAGTCACCATCTTAGATGAAAACATGACTTCCGGAATTGACATCCGGTATCTATTCATTAACGCTATTACAAAAATTCTCACATTGTTGTGGTAATTGAAAATTTTACTAAACCGAAGTAGCCATCTTGATTTTCGAAATGGTCTCAGACATTGATATTTGGCACCTACTCGTCAATCCCGTTCCAAAAATACTCATATTGATTGGGCTTTGGAGAATTCCACAGAACCGGAAGTCGCCATCTTGAATTTCAATATGGCACCAGACATCGATATCTAGCGTCTATTCGTCAACTCCATTCCAAAAATACCCATATTGATTCGATTTTAGAGAATTCCAATGAACCTGAAGTCGCCATCTTGGTTTTCCAAATGGCCTCTGACACTGATCTCTATCATGCACTCTATTAGGCCCGCTCTGAAAATATGCATGCTGATTGGGTTATAGAGAATTCCACTGAACCGGAAGTCGCCTTCTTGGTTTTTAAAATGGCCTTAAACATCGATATCTGACGTCCACTCATCAATCCCGTTCCAAAAATATCCATATTGATGGAGTTTCAGAGAATTCCACCGAATCAGAAGTCGCCATCTTGGTTTTCAATATGGCCATCGATATCTGACGTCCACTCATCAATCCCGTTCCAAAAATACCCATATTGATGGGGTTTCAGAGACTTCCACTGGACCGGAAATCGCCATCTTGGTTTTCAAAATGGCCTTAAACATCGATATCTGACGTTCACTCATCAATTTCGTTCCAAAAATACCCATATTGATGGGGTTTCAGAGAATTCCACTGAACCAGAAGTCGCCATCTTGGTTTTCAAAATGGCCTTAAACATCGATATCTGACGGCCACTCATCAATCCCGTTCCAAAAATAGCCATATTAATGGGTTTGCAGAGACTTCCACTGAACCGGAAGTCGCCATCTTGGTTTCCAAAATGGCCTTAAACATCGATATCTGACGTCCACTCATCAATCCCGTTCCAAAAATAGCCATATTGATGGGGTTTCAGAGACTTCCACTGAACCGGAAGTCGCCATCTTGGTTTCCAAAATGGCCTTAAACATCGATATCTGACGTCCACTCATCAATCCCGTTCCAAAATTACCCATATTAATGGGGTTTCAGAGACTTCCAATGAACCGGAAGTCGCCATCTTGGTTTTCAAAATGGCCTTAAACATCGATATCTGACGTCCACTCATCAATCCCGTTCCAAAAATAGCCATATTGATGGGGTTTCAGAGAATTCCACTGAACCGGAAGTCGCCATCTTGGTTTTCTAAATGGCCTCAGACATGAACATTTGGCATCTACTCGTTAATGCTGTTCCAAAAGCAATCACTTCCACTTTTCCAAAAATCTTCGAAATTCTTTGCATTCAAAATGGAAAAGCAGAAACCGTGTAAATTTGAAAATCCGTGCAAAAAAACTTGGTCAAAAACCGTCTAAGTCTTTTGCCTTCATAAGTATTTTTGCTAAAACCGTGTTAATTGCGAAATCCGCGCAAAAAAAAAAATTGATCAAAAATCGTCTAAGTTTTTTGCCTCCAAAAGGACTTAGAATATTTTTGCGAAAAACCGTGTTAATTGCGAAAACCGTGCAAACAAAAACCGTGCTAATTGCGAAAACCGTGTAAAAAAAGCCGTGTAAAAAAAACCGTGCAAAAAAAAAACCGTGTAAAAAAAAACTTAGTGTAATAAATCGAGCAATAGTTTGAAGTTATAATATTCAAAGTGGCTGTACTTTTTTTTAAATTTTCGAACCACCCTAAGTGCCAAAATTTTGAGGATTTAAAAAACAAAAAAATAAACATCAAATATGAATTCAGCGTCACAAAATTACCCTAATGTGAAGTTTTCATCAAATTCGGGCCACTTTTGAGGTTTTGTCCGACTTTTGTATGGAAGGTGATCACTGTGTGTGGTTTTCTGTAATGTAATCCAAGTCACAACTGAAGTTTTATAGCACGCTAGAAGTGCAATCTAGGTTGTATGAGTGGCTATAAAATTACCATAAAGCCTAAATTGTTACTGGGGCAAGGACTATTTAATGATGTAATGATTAAATTGGATATCACCCTCAAGGCGGCGCTAGTGAGCACACTGTTTTTTATTTCAATATCCCAAAATAGGAAGGTGGGAAAAAATTTAGGAGGACTATCAAATTGATTTTGATTGTAAGAATTATTTTTCCTTAGAAAAACTTACATAATGATTCTGTTTCACTATTCTGCATCAAACAAAAATTTAAAAATGTATCGTCATGTGTAATTTCCATGATCAGTAGTGGAAATTGGTGGGTTGGAAAAAAATTGGGAGGACGATCAAATTGATTTTTATAGAAAGCAATATTTTTGTTTGCCTATCCTGTATCCATAAGAAGAAGAAAATTTTATTGCCATGTGTTTTCAAGAAATTTTCATGATCAGTAGTGGAAATTGGTGGGTTGGAAAAATTGAGAAGACAATAAAATTGATTTATATTGAAACAATTGTTTTTGCTTAGGAAACCTTTCCGGTTGATTTTGTTTGCCAATCCTGTATCCATCAGAAGAAAAGAAATTTATTGCCATGTGTGTTTTCAAGAAGTTTCCATGATCAGTAGTGAAAATTGGTGGGTTAGAAAAATTGAGAAGACGATCAAATTGATTTCTATTGAAACAATTGTTTTTGCTTAGGAAACCTTTCCGGTTGATTTTGTTTGCCTATCCTGTATCCATCAGAAGAAGACAATTTTATTGCCATGTGTTTTCAAGAAATTTCCAAGATCACTAGAGGAAATTGGTGGGTTGGAAAAAAGTGGGAGGACGATCAAATTGATTTTTATAGAAAGAAATATTTTTGTTTACGAAACCTTTCCGGTTGATTTTGTTTGCCAATCCTGCATCCATCAGAAGAAGAAAATTTTATTGCCATGTGTGTTTTCAAGAAGTTTCTATGATCAGTAGTGGAAATTGGTGGGTTGGAAAAATTGAGAAGACAATAAAATTGATTTCTATTGAAACAATTGTTTTTGCTTAGGAAACCTTTCTGGTTGATTTTGTTTGCCAATCCTGTATCCATCAGCAGAAGAAAATTGTATTGCCATGTGTTTTCAAGAAATTTCCATGATCACTAGAGGAAATTGGTGGGTTTACGAAACCTTGCAGGATGATTTTGTTTGCCTATCCTGTATCCATAAGAAGAAGAAAATTTTATTGCCATGTGTTTTCAAGAAATTTCCATGATCAGTAGTGGAAATTGGTGGGTTGGAAAAATTGAGAAGACAACAAAATAGATTTCTATTGAAACAATTGTTTTTGCTTAGAAAACCTTGCCTGTTGATTTTGTTTGCCTATCCTGTATCCATCAGAAGAAGACAATTTTATTGCGATGTATTTTCACGAAATTTCCATGATCACTAGAGGAAATTGGTGGGTTGGAAAAAAGTGGGAGGACGATCCAATTGATTTTTATAGAAAGAATCCTTGCAGAATTATTCTGTTTCCCTATCCTGCATCCATCAGAAGAAGAAATTTTTATTGCCATGTGTTTTCAAGAAATTTCCATGATCACCAGTGGAAATTGGTGGGTTGGAAAAAAATGGGAGGACGATCCAATTGATTTTTATAGAAAGAATCCTTGCAGAATGATTCTGTTTCCCTATCCTGCATCCATCAGAAGAAGAAATTTTTATTGCCATGTGTTTTCAAGTAATTTCCATGCTCAGTAGTGGAAACTGGTGGGTTGGAAAAAAATGGGAGGACGATCAAATTGATTTTTATAGAAAGAAATATTTTCGTTTACGAAACCTTTCCGGTTGATTTTGTTTGCCAATCCTGCATCCATCAGAAGAAGAAAATTTTATTGCCATGTGTGTTTTCAAGAAGTTTCCATGATCACTAGAGGAAATTGGTGGGTTGGAAAAATTGAGAGGACAATAAACTTGATTTCTATTGAAACAATTGTTTTTGCTTAGGAAACCTTGCCGGTTGAATTTGTTTGCCTATCCTGTATCCATCAGAAGAAGAAAATTTTATTGCCATGTGTTTTCAAGAAATTTCCATGATCACTAGAGGAAATTTGTGGGTTGGAAAAAATTGGGAGGACAATTAAATTGATTTTTATAGAAAGAAATATTTCGGTTTACGAAACCTTGCAGGATGATTTTGTTTGCCTATCCTGCATCTATCAGAAGAAGAAAATTTTATTACCATGTGTTTTCAAGAAATTTCCATGATCAGTACTGGAAATTGGCGGGTTGGAAAAATTGAGAGGACAATAAAATTGATTTCTATTGAAACAATTGTTTTTGCTTAGGAAACCTTGCCGGTTGATTTTGTTTGCCTATCCTGTATCCATCAGAAGAAGACAATTTTATTGCCATGTGTTTTCAAGAAATTTCCATGATCACTAGAGGAAATTGGTGGGTTGTAAAAAAATGGGAGGACGATCAATTTGATTTTTATCGAAAGAATCTTTGCAGAATGATTCTATTTCCCTATCCTGCATCCATCAGAAGAAGAAAATTTTATTGCCATGTGTTTTCAAGTAATTTCCATGATCAGTAGTGGAAAGTGGTGGGTTGGAAAAAAATGGGAGGACGATCAAATTGATTTTTATAGAAAGAATCCTTGCAGAATGATTCTGTTTCTTTATCCTGCATCCATCAGAAGAAGAAAATTTTATTGCCATGTGTTTTCAAGAAATTTCCATGATTACCAGTGGAAATTGGTGGGTTGGAAAAAAATGGGAGGACGATCCAATTGATTTTTATAGAAAGAATCCTTGCAGAATGATTCAAAGACAAGACAAAGACAAGACAAAGACAAGACAAAGACAAGACAAAGACAAGACAAAGACAAGACAAAGACAAGACAAAGACAAGACAAAGACAAGACAAAGACAAGACAAAGACAAGACAAAGACAAGACAAAGACAAGACAAAGACAAGACAAAGACAAGACAAAGACAAGACAAAGACAAGACAAAGACAAGACAAAGACAAGACAAAGACAAGACAAAGACAAGACAAAGACAAGACAAAGACAAGACAAAGACAAGACAAAGACAAGACAAAGACAAGACAAAGACAAGACAAAGACAAGACAAAGACAAGACAAAGACAAGACAAAGACAAGACAAAGACAAGACAAAGACAAGACAAAGACAAGACAAAGACAAGACAAAGACAAGACAAAGACAAGACAAAGACAAGACAAAGACAAGACAAAGACAAGACAAAGACAAGACAAAGACAAGACAAAGACAAGACAAAGACAAGACAAAGACAAGACAAAGACAAGACAAAGACAAGACAAAGACAAGACAAAGACAAGACAAAGACAAGACAAAGACAAGACAAAGACAAGACAAAGACAAGACAAAGACAAGACAAAGACAAGACAAAGACAAGACAAAGACAAGACAAAGACAAGACAAAGACAAGACAAAGACAAGACAAAGACAAGACAAAGACAAGACAAAGACAAGACAAAGACAAGACAAAGACAAGACAAAGACAAGACAAAGACAAGACAAAGACAAGACAAAGACAAGACAAAGACAAGACAAAGACAAGACAAAGACAAGACAAAGACAAGACAAAGACAAGACAAAGACAAGACAAAGACAAGACAAAGACAAGACAAAGACAAGACAAAGACAAGACAAAGACAAGACAAAGACAAGACAAAGACAAGACAAAGACAAGACAAAGACAAGACAAAGACAAGACAAAGACAAGACAAAGACAAGACAAAGACAAGACAAAGACAAGACAAAGACAAGACAAAGACAAGACAAAGACAAGACAAAGACAAGACAAAGACAAGACAAAGACAAGACAAAGACAAGACAAAGACAAGACAAAGACAAGACAAAGACAAGACAAAGACAAGACAAAGACAAGACAAAGACAAGACAAAGACAAGACAAAGACAAGACAAAGACAAGACAAAGACAAGACAAAGACAAGACAAAGACAAGACAAAGACAAGACAAAGACAAGACAAAGACAAGACAAAGACAAGACAAAGACAAGACAAAGACAAGACAAAGACAAGACAAAGACAAGACAAAGACAAGACAAAGACAAGACAAAGACAAGACAAAGACAAGACAAAGACAAGACAAAGACAAGACAAAGACAAGACAAAGACAAGACAAAGACAAGACAAAGACAAGACAAAGACAAGACAAAGACAAGACAAAGACAAGACAAAGACAAGACAAAGACAAGACAAAGACAAGACAAAGACAAGACAAAGACAAGACAAAGACAAGACAAAGACAAGACAAAGACAAGACAAAGACAAGACAAAGACAAGACAAAGACAAGACAAAGACAAGACAAAGACAAGACAAAGACAAGACAAAGACAAGACAAAGACAAGACAAAGACAAGACAAAGACAAGACAAAGACAAGACAAAGACAAGACAAAGACAAGACAAAGACAAGACAAAGACAAGACAAAGACAAGACAAAGACAAGACAAAGACAAGACAAAGACAAGACAAAGACAAGACAAAGACAAGACAAAGACAAGACAAAGACAAGACAAAGACAAGACAAAGACAAGACAAAGACAAGACAAAGACAAGACAAAGACAAGACAAAGACAAGACAAAGACAAGACAAAGACAAGACAAAGACAAGACAAAGACAAGACAAAGACAAGACAAAGACAAGACAAAGACAAGACAAAGACAAGACAAAGACAAGACAAAGACAAGACAAAGACAAGACAAAGACAAGACAAAGACAAGACAAAGACAAGACAAAGACAAGACAAAGACAAGACAAAGACAAGACAAAGACAAGACAAAGACAAGACAAAGACAAGACAAAGACAAGACAAAGACAAGACAAAGACAAGACAAAGACAAGACAAAGACAAGACAAAGACAAGACAAAGACAAGACAAAGACAAGACAAAGACAAGACAAAGACAAGACAAAGACAAGACAAAGACAAGACAAAGACAAGACAAAGACAAGACAAAGACAAGACAAAGACAAGACAAAGACAAGACAAAGACAAGACAAAGACAAGACAAAGACAAGACAAAGACAAGACAAAGACAAGACAAAGACAAGACAAAGACAAGACAAAGACAAGACAAAGACAAGACAAAGACAAGACAAAGACAAGACAAAGACAAGACAAAGACAAGACAAAGACAAGACAAAGACAAGACAAAGACAAGACAAAGACAAGACAAAGACAAGACAAAGACAAGACAAAGACAAGACAAAGACAAGACAAAGACAAGACAAAGACAAGACAAAGACAAGACAAAGACAAGACAAAGACAAGACAAAGACAAGACAAAGACAAGACAAAGACAAGACAAAGACAAGACAAAGACAAGACAAAGACAAGACAAAGACAAGACAAAGACAAGACAAAGACAAGACAAAGACAAGACAAAGACAAGACAAAGACAAGACAAAGACAAGACAAAGACAAGACAAAGACAAGACAAAGACAAGACAAAGACAAGACAAAGACAAGACAAAGACAAGACAAAGACAAGACAAAGACAAGACAAAGACAAGACAAAGACAAGACAAAGACAAGACAAAGACAAGACAAAGACAAGACAAAGACAAGACAAAGACAAGACAAAGACAAGACAAAGACAAGACAAAGACAAGACAAAGACAAGACAAAGACAAGACAAAGACAAGACAAAGACAAGACAAAGACAAGACAAAGACAAGACAAAGACAAGACAAAGACAAGACAAAGACAAGACAAAGACAAGACAAAGACAAGACAAAGACAAGACAAAGACAAGACAAAGACAAGACAAAGACAAGACAAAGACAAGACAAAGACAAGACAAAGACAAGACAAAGACAAGACAAAGACAAGACAAAGACAAGACAAAGACAAGACAAAGACAAGACAAAGACAAGACAAAGACAAGACAAAGACAAGACAAAGACAAGACAAAGACAAGACAAAGACAAGACAAAGACAAGACAAAGACAAGACAAAGACAAGACAAAGACAAGACAAAGACAAGACAAAGACAAGACAAAGACAAGACAAAGACAAGACAAAGACAAGACAAAGACAAGACAAAGACAAGACAAAGACAAGACAAAGACAAGACAAAGACAAGACAAAGACAAGACAAAGACAAGACAAAGACAAGACAAAGACAAGACAAAGACAAGACAAAGACAAGACAAAGACAAGACAAAGACAAGACAAAGACAAGACAAAGACAAGACAAAGACAAGACAAAGACAAGACAAAGACAAGACAAAGACAAGACAAAGACAAGACAAAGACAAGACAAAGACAAGACAAAGACAAGACAAAGACAAGACAAAGACAAGACAAAGACAAGACAAAGACAAGACAAAGACAAGACAAAGACAAGACAAAGACAAGACAAAGACAAGACAAAGACAAGACAAAGACAAGACAAAGACAAGACAAAGACAAGACAAAGACAAGACAAAGACAAGACAAAGACAAGACAAAGACAAGACAAAGACAAGACAAAGACAAGACAAAGACAAGACAAAGACAAGACAAAGACAAGACAAAGACAAGACAAAGACAAGACAAAGACAAGACAAAGACAAGACAAAGACAAGACAAAGACAAGACAAAGACAAGACAAAGACAAGACAAAGACAAGACAAAGACAAGACAAAGACAAGACAAAGACAAGACAAAGACAAGACAAAGACAAGACAAAGACAAGACAAAGACAAGACAAAGACAAGACAAAGACAAGACAAAGACAAGACAAAGACAAGACAAAGACAAGACAAAGACAAGACAAAGACAAGACAAAGACAAGACAAAGACAAGACAAAGACAAGACAAAGACAAGACAAAGACAAGACAAAGACAAGACAAAGACAAGACAAAGACAAGACAAAGACAAGACAAAGACAAGACAAAGACAAGACAAAGACAAGACAAAGACAAGACAAAGACAAGACAAAGACAAGACAAAGACAAGACAAAGACAAGACAAAGACAAGACAAAGACAAGACAAAGACAAGACAAAGACAAGACAAAGACAAGACAAAGACAAGACAAAGACAAGACAAAGACAAGACAAAGACAAGACAAAGACAAGACAAAGACAAGACAAAGACAAGACAAAGACAAGACAAAGACAAGACAAAGACAAGACAAAGACAAGACAAAGACAAGACAAAGACAAGACAAAGACAAGACAAAGACAAGACAAAGACAAGACAAAGACAAGACAAAGACAAGACAAAGACAAGACAAAGACAAGACAAAGACAAGACAAAGACAAGACAAAGACAAGACAAAGACAAGACAAAGACAAGACAAAGACAAGACAAAGACAAGACAAAGACAAGACAAAGACAAGACAAAGACAAGACAAAGACAAGACAAAGACAAGACAAAGACAAGACAAAGACAAGACAAAGACAAGACAAAGACAAGACAAAGACAAGACAAAGACAAGACAAAGACAAGACAAAGACAAGACAAAGACAAGACAAAGACAAGACAAAGACAAGACAAAGACAAGACAAAGACAAGACAAAGACAAGACAAAGACAAGACAAAGACAAGACAAAGACAAGACAAAGACAAGACAAAGACAAGACAAAGACAAGACAAAGACAAGACAAAGACAAGACAAAGACAAGACAAAGACAAGACAAAGACAAGACAAAGACAAGACAAAGACAAGACAAAGACAAGACAAAGACAAGACAAAGACAAGACAAAGACAAGACAAAGACAAGACAAAGACAAGACAAAGACAAGACAAAGACAAGACAAAGACAAGACAAAGACAAGACAAAGACAAGACAAAGACAAGACAAAGACAAGACAAAGACAAGACAAAGACAAGACAAAGACAAGACAAAGACAAGACAAAGACAAGACAAAGACAAGACAAAGACAAGACAAAGACAAGACAAAGACAAGACAAAGACAAGACAAAGACAAGACAAAGACAAGACAAAGACAAGACAAAGACAAGACAAAGACAAGACAAAGACAAGACAAAGACAAGACAAAGACAAGACAAAGACAAGACAAAGACAAGACAAAGACAAGACAAAGACAAGACAAAGACAAGACAAAGACAAGACAAAGACAAGACAAAGACAAGACAAAGACAAGACAAAGACAAGACAAAGACAAGACAAAGACAAGACAAAGACAAGACAAAGACAAGACAAAGACAAGACAAAGACAAGACAAAGACAAGACAAAGACAAGACAAAGACAAGACAAAGACAAGACAAAGACAAGA
This sequence comes from Topomyia yanbarensis, assembly GCF_030247195.1. Classification (NCBI taxonomy): domain Eukaryota; kingdom Metazoa; phylum Arthropoda; class Insecta; order Diptera; family Culicidae; genus Topomyia; species Topomyia yanbarensis. The sequence goes on along the minus strand of NC_080670.1, from coordinate 126,663,761 downwards.
CAAAGACAAGACAAAGACAAGACAAAGACAAGACAAAGACAAGACAAAGACAAGACAAAGACAAGACAAAGACAAGACAAAGACAAGACAAAGACAAGACAAAGACAAGACAAAGACAAGACAAAGACAAGACAAAGACAAGACAAAGACAAGACAAAGACAAGACAAAGACAAGACAAAGACAAGACAAAGACAAGACAAAGACAAGACAAAGACAAGACAAAGACAAGACAAAGACAAGACAAAGACAAGACAAAGACAAGACAAAGACAAGACAAAGACAAGACAAAGACAAGACAAAGACAAGACAAAGACAAGACAAAGACAAGACAAAGACAAGACAAAGACAAGACAAAGACAAGACAAAGACAAGACAAAGACAAGACAAAGACAAGACAAAGACAAGACAAAGACAAGACAAAGACAAGACAAAGACAAGACAAAGACAAGACAAAGACAAGACAAAGACAAGACAAAGACAAGACAAAGACAAGACAAAGACAAGACAAAGACAAGACAAAGACAAGACAAAGACAAGACAAAGACAAGACAAAGACAAGACAAAGACAAGACAAAGACAAGACAAAGACAAGACAAAGACAAGACAAAGACAAGACAAAGACAAGACAAAGACAAGACAAAGACAAGACAAAGACAAGACAAAGACAAGACAAAGACAAGACAAAGACAAGACAAAGACAAGACAAAGACAAGACAAAGACAAGACAAAGACAAGACAAAGACAAGACAAAGACAAGACAAAGACAAGACAAAGACAAGACAAAGACAAGACAAAGACAAGACAAAGACAAGACAAAGACAAGACAAAGACAAGACAAAGACAAGACAAAGACAAGACAAAGACAAGACAAAGACAAGACAAAGACAAGACAAAGACAAGACAAAGACAAGACAAAGACAAGACAAAGACAAGACAAAGACAAGACAAAGACAAGACAAAGACAAGACAAAGACAAGACAAAGACAAGACAAAGACAAGACAAAGACAAGACAAAGACAAGACAAAGACAAGACAAAGACAAGACAAAGACAAGACAAAGACAAGACAAAGACAAGACAAAGACAAGACAAAGACAAGACAAAGACAAGACAAAGACAAGACAAAGACAAGACAAAGACAAGACAAAGACAAGACAAAGACAAGACAAAGACAAGACAAAGACAAGACAAAGACAAGACAAAGACAAGACAAAGACAAGACAAAGACAAGACAAAGACAAGACAAAGACAAGACAAAGACAAGACAAAGACAAGACAAAGACAAGACAAAGACAAGACAAAGACAAGACAAAGACAAGACAAAGACAAGACAAAGACAAGACAAAGACAAGACAAAGACAAGACAAAGACAAGACAAAGACAAGACAAAGACAAGACAAAGACAAGACAAAGACAAGACAAAGACAAGACAAAGACAAGACAAAGACAAGACAAAGACAAGACAAAGACAAGACAAAGACAAGACAAAGACAAGACAAAGACAAGACAAAGACAAGACAAAGACAAGACAAAGACAAGACAAAGACAAGACAAAGACAAGACAAAGACAAGACAAAGACAAGACAAAGACAAGACAAAGACAAGACAAAGACAAGACAAAGACAAGACAAAGACAAGACAAAGACAAGACAAAGACAAACAAGACAAAGACAAGACAAAGACAAGACAAAGACAAAGACAAGACAAAGACAAGACAAAGACAAGACAAAGACAAGACAAAGACAAGACAAAGACAAGACAAAGACAAGACAAAGACAAGACAAAGACAAGACAAAGACAAGACAAAGACAAGACAAAGACAAGACAAAGACAAGACAAAGACAAGACAAAGACAAGACAAAGACAAGACAAAGACAAGACAAAGACAAGACAAAGACAAGACAAAGACAAGACAAAGACAAGACAAAGACAAGACAAAGACAAGACAAAGACAAGACAAAGACAAGACAAAGACAAGACAAAGACAAGACAAAGACAAGACAAAGACAAGACAAAGACAAGACAAAGACAAGACAAAGACAAGACAAAGACAAGACAAAGACAAGACAAAGACAAGACAAAGACAAGACAAAGACAAGACAAAGACAAGACAAAGACAAGACAAAGACAAGACAAAGACAAGACAAAGACAAGACAAAGACAAGACAAAGACAAGACAAAGACAAGACAAAGACAAGACAAAGACAAGACAAAGACAAGACAAAGACAAGACAAAGACAAGACAAAGACAAGACAAAGACAAGACAAAGACAAGACAAAGACAAGACAAAGACAAGACAAAGACAAGACAAAGACAAGACAAAGACAAGACAAAGACAAGACAAAGACAAGACAAAGACAAGACAAAGACAAAGACAAGACAAAGACAAGACAAAGACAAGACAAAGACAAGACAAAGACAAGACAAAGACAAGACAAAGACAAGACAAAGACAAGACAAAGACAAGACAAAGACAAGACAAAGACAAGACAAAGACAAGACAAAGACAAGACAAAGACAAGACAAAGACAAGACAAAGACAAGACAAGACAAAGACAAGACAAAGACAAGACAAAGACAAGACAAAGACAAAACAAAGACAAGATGCTACAAAACTTGTGGAACCCGAGATATTTAGAATCGAGCGCTTGAAATTAGAAATATCTTCTAATCCGTTCGGTTTTGAATAAAACGCTAATAGGAGAAAATGTTATTGGTTTCGAGATTTTTATTTCTTTTGTAAGAAAATTCGAATTCAAAGCTTGATATGCGCCATTAGCCTCTGCTCAAGCTGCTGGTCAACCCATCTTGTAGCGGTTTCAAGTCAAACTTTTTGAATTTGGTCAGATCCTTGTCGTATAGCTTGCTGACTAGCGTTTTAGCCGTAATGTTTTATTTTACAGTCCAGTTGTAGTTTAGACCCCCATTTTTGTAGAAATCTTCCGGCGTATATTTTGAACTATACTGCGACTGGCTTCGTTTGGTGGTTACATTCACGCCGAAATGTCCTAGATTTGCTTTGAAAGCCGTCCTGAATTTGATTCCGGAAATTTTCATATCCTCTGTGATTCTTACACGCAACTTTTTCGGGTCTCATTACATTGGTGCAGCATTATGTCTCCCCTCTTTGCCATTCTGATATAGAGAAAGGCTTTCTAATCACTTCAAATCGACATGCCAGTCAAATCTCGGAGGGGCGAGTACCGTATACCATATAACCTACGAGTAAGATCGTCGAGATCAGAAAATGTCTGTGTTTGTTACTCTCGAGTGGGAAACTTTAAACGACTTGGTACGTGGTACTGTCGGATTCATACTGTTATTTCCCCATTACATCAACTGACTAAATCTACACCTTCTGTAAATATTACTTAGGGAAGGATTGTGTTCTTGTATCTGCTCTTTTCTTAACCCGCGGGCTCTTGCATTTGTTGAGCCATTGAGGTTCCACATCGATCCGAAACTTAGAGCGTTCTTATTTACCCTCATCCGTTGCTTTTGCTAGCACGCTGCTTGACCCGTGTAACTTCGGACTGTCGCTAATACATTGTGTGTGTTTGTGTGAGTATGAGGAGGAACACATGGCTGAACCGATATGGAAAAACTTTGTTTCAAACGAACGGTATAGCGCTCCCACAAGCTGCTGTTAATTTTTTTACTGCACGGACTTTCGCTTTCGGAGATACAGGTTGAAGAGTGCGATCCCACAGTAAATTTCCATACAAATAGGTACTGTAATGATTATTAAAATAGGTGCAACATTCTTTGTATTTGCGGGTCTAGATCACTAATGACCAATGCCAAGTTCTTAAGTTTATGTAACACTTATTTTTTCGCAAACGCTTACTGATTTTTACAAACTTGATTTCAAATGTAGGATACAATACCAGAAATTTCAAAAATCGAATTTGTATTTTACATGCCAAATGCCAAAAGCGATATACATATAGGTACCAAGCGTAAAAAGACTGTAGCAGACTTATTGAGTTATGGAATCATAGCTGCGATATATGAGAAAGGAACGATTGCACCACTAGGTTGATTAAAACAGGTTTTTCAAATAAGTTATAGCATATTGACCGGTTATTTCGTCATTAGAGTAATATTTGTTTAGAATAGCAGTATATCTCAGACAGTATCTCAATATCTCTGAAGAGAACGTCAATGCAACAGCAAAGTGTTCCAATCATCACTATACCTGTACTCATCTCAAGTATTGTCCGACTAGGCATTTTTGGTCTGCGATTTTGCTTTGATCTTGCATGATATTGCAAGATTACAACTTAGTATTTTTGACAAAATAACGGCTGAGTCAGAAGTAGCTGGACTAAACTAAAACTCAGGGTAGGTTTTCTTTATAACAAATAAGTTTTATATCTAGTAGTTATTTTAAAAAAAGTAGGACAGCTTATGGTCTATCTTTCTCAAGTGTACCTAAACTTCCTTTACTGCTCCCATCAAGGTCTAGGCGACATTGAGATTTACTCTGCATATCCTTGATTTTAATTGTGCTGCTAAAGCAGCTTCCCAAAATCTATAAAAGTAGGCTTTGAGACACACGCATAAATCAAAGAGGGTCAGCTTCCTTCGTATGCCGCTATCATGACAAAAAATATGTAATTCGACGCCTTTATCCAAGTCAAAAATCAAATGTTGGAAAATACGTTTTATGGCTCACCAAGTCTTCCTCGCCAAGGTTCCTGTAGACCCGGGACTACGACACACTTCGACATCTGATGAAAAGTCTAACTAATCAAATAAGACTCATTTATCGCAAAAAAAATAATGTGTTTCCAAGTGCTGAGGTTTTATGATATAATGAATATTTGCGCTCGTTTGGCATTAACTCGTTACTCAATTGATGAATAATACTGTTAGAGCTGTCCCAAATGTTATTATGAGAATTTGTAGCACTGCCCGTTATGAGTACAAAACAATTTCTACCACAATATGACACAACCTTTTTAAAATCATCAAAACGCGATGTAATATGTAACAAATTTACCGAACAATAGACGTATTTCTTGTCTATGCTGTCAACAACCAGATTGACAGCGAAAATATCGTAAGTTGTTATTTCAAATATAAGACCTGTGCACTATACGCAAAAATGAATGCAATATGTATTTCACAAGGAGTGGTAATGCAATTTTTTTAAATGCAATGAAAACGGGGTTTGCTAAGTTTTCAACATAATAGCATCCTTCATGAAAATACAGTCCACAACAACTAGAAGCTATCGAAAACGTTGGATAATGCTCTCCTATTTGTGTTAATTAGGGGCATGGCTAATTGTTGTTTTAATTGCCGCAAGGTTCTACTGTATCGATTTTGTTGGCTATTTTCGGCAAATTTAAGGCTAAGAGAAACGAAAGCATGGTCATGGACATGGTCGAAAGGAAAACCTTTGCCTTCTGCTAAGTAGGAGTTGGGCGTTGTACCCAAGTCTACCGCATGGTCATTGATAGAACATAACTCATCATCATGCTTTACCGCCGACGCCGGCGTTTTAATATGATTATAACGCCAAACTCCTACTTAGCAAATGGCAAAGGATTCTGCACATTTCCTTTTGATCAGTCCTAGTTTTCCGTTCTGATTAACTCTAGAATACCTATCCGTCTTTCAATTTCATTGCTTTCGTTTCTCTTAGTCTCAAATTTGCCGAAAATAACAAACAAAATCATACAATCATCCATTATGTTAGAGCTTCGGTTGACACAACGAGGGAAAGGTCAATTATGCTCCGTTTACTGACTTATTTTAGTCTTTCCAGCCTTTTGGTTTTCAGCTAGAGGTTATCTTGGGACTCCTATTTCTGCTGCCTTCCACGACGTGAGAGCAGGACTCCAGCGACACGGCATCTAGGCTGATTTAGTCCAGAGAGAGATAATAGACTGTTATCTACCTCCTAATGGACCACAACCGAGAAAGTTTGTACTACTTGAATGGTATATGACACTAGATCCCAACTAACTTTTCCCAACTAAGTTTCCCAACTAACTTTTCAAATGTTTTTGGACAAAAAACTAACAACAAGTAATTTCGACAGTTCAATTTAATTGAATGCTTGTGTGTGTTTTAAAAACCCCAAAACAACATGTACGTAATTGTAAATGCCTTAGTCTGACGGTTCAATGGCTAAAGACTTAGATGAGCTTAGAAGTCACTCGGCGTATGCTGAAGCCCCCAGCCAGAAGGAACTCTTAGTGATAAGTAGGGTCGCAATACTAACCCTGCAATCGCACTGTAAAATAATGTTGTAATGTCAACGATAAAGTTGTAATGGACTGTTCATGACACACAACTTGTTCTGTGTAGTGTGAAAATATTTAGATCAAAATACTATTCTACCGTATAACAAATCTTACTAATTTCAAAGATCTTTCTTGGTCGGTGTCCATACTTACTGGTCCGTGTCCAACTGGACACACTGGCTCATAGTACCAGTGCATTACTTGCGGTATAAATCAGTTTCGTTAACATATTGTCTATATAATATGATAATAAGATGGTAATAATATATACCCTGATCAGGAGGTAAGAAATAGGAAAATCACTGGTTCCACTAGCTAGTCTGTTCTGTCGAGTCACGACCTAGATAGACGCTTTGTGTTAGTAGAAGTAGTTCTTCAACTCTAAACGTTGGGATTTCACTTAGATATCCGTTGAAATAACTGTTCAAGTTACGTACCGAAATTTGGCACTAGATTTTTTTTTTACGATTTTGAATATAACCATATTTCGCATAGTTCAAAAACCCAAACCTCATATTCGTGGATTCAATACTTTTTGGTCTATCAACTATTACTGGAAAGGAATAGTTATGTTAAAAAAGTAGTATTTTGAAAACCGTGCAAAAATTTCGGCAAAAATACCCATGAAAAACAGGCTACGCGCTATAAGATTTTAGGAAAAATCCGCCCATGTGCCAGAGGTGAATAATCATTAGATTGATTTGAGCAAACTGATTGCTAGCATATATTCATAGCATAAAGTCATAAAGTTAAAAAGAAATACAGTACGTAGTTTTCGAAACGAAATCATTCTTTTATCATGATTTATTATAAGGGTGCAATATTTTGGCGCTTCTTGTAGGTAGTATGAGTAATTTAACAATTTTTTTTTATAAATTTATAGTATCAATTTGAAAGAAATCGGCAATCGAAGCTTTTTAGTAGATTTCTCCACAAACGAAGCTTTATCTGTGAGTTCTAAAATACAAACAGGGCAACTATCAATGATGTAACGCAAAATTTTCATTTCATTTGCCCCCTCCCAAGACAAAGACAAGACAAAGACAAGACAAAGACAAGACAAAGACAAGACAAAGACAAGACAAAGACAAGACAAAGACAAGACAAAGACAAGACAAAGACAAGACAAAGACAAGACAAAGACAAGACAAAGACAAGACAAAGACAAGACAAAGACAAGACAAAGACAAGACAAAGACAAGACAAAGACAAGACAAAGACAAGACAAAGACAAGACAAAGACAAGACAAAGACAAGACAAAGACAAGACAAAGAAAAGACAAAGAAAAGACAAAGACAAGACAAAGACAAGACAAAGACAAGACAAAGACAAGACAAAGACAAGACAAAGACAAGACAAAGACAAGACAAAGACAAGACAAAGACAAGACAAAGACAAGACAAAGACAAGACAAAGACAAGACAAAGACAAGACAAAGACAAGACAAAGACAAGACAAAGACAAAGACAAGACAAAGACAAGACAAAGACAAGACAAAGACAAGACAAAGACAAGACAAAGACAAGACAAAGACAAGACAAAGACAAGACAAAGACAAGACAAAGACAAGACAAAGACAAGACAAAGACAAGACAAAGACAAGACAAGACAAAGACAAGACAAAGACAAGACAAAGACAAAACAAAGACAAGATGCTACAAAACTTGTGGAACCCGAGATATTTAGAATCGAGCGCTTGAAATTAGAAATATCTTCTAATCCGTTCGGTTTTGAATAAAACGCTAATAGGAGAAAATGTTATTGGTTTCGAGATTTTTATTTCTTTTGTAAGAAAATTCGAATTCAAAGCTTGATATGCGCCATTAGCCTCTGCTCAAGCTGCTGGTCAACCCATCTTGTAGCGGTTTCAAGTCAAACTTTTTGAATTTGGTCAGATCCTTGTCGTATAGCTTGCTGACTAGCGTTTTAGCCGTAATGTTTTATTTTACAGTCCAGTTGTAGTTTAGACCCCCATTTTTGTAGAAATCTTCCGGCGTATATTTTGAACTATACTGCGACTGGCTTCGTTTGGTGGTTACATTCACGCCGAAATGTCCTAGATTTGCTTTGAAAGCCGTCCTGAATTTGATTCCGGAAATTTTCATATCCTCTGTGATTCTTACACGCAACTTTTTCGGGTCTCATTACATTGGTGCAGCATTATGTCTCCCCTCTTTGCCATTCTGATATAGAGAAAGGCTTTCTAATCACTTCAAATCGACATGCCAGTCAAATCTCGGAGGGGCGAGTACCGTATACCATATAACCTACGAGTAAGATCGTCGAGATCAGAAAATGTCTGTGTTTGTTACTCTCGAGTGGGAAACTTTAAACGACTTGGTACGTGGTACTGTCGGATTCATACTGTTATTTCCCCATTACATCAACTGACTAAATCTACACCTTCTGTAAATATTACTTAGGGAAGGATTGTGTTCTTGTATCTGCTCTTTTCTTAACCCGCGGGCTCTTGCATTTGTTGAGCCATTGAGGTTCCACATCGATCCGAAACTTAGAGCGTTCTTATTTACCCTCATCCGTTGCTTTTGCTAGCACGCTGCTTGACCCGTGTAACTTCGGACTGTCGCTAATACATTGTGTGTGTTTGTGTGAGTATGAGGAGGAACACATGGCTGAACCGATATGGAAAAACTTTGTTTCAAACGAACGGTATAGCGCTCCCACAAGCTGCTGTTAATTTTTTTACTGCACGGACTTTCGCTTTCGGAGATACAGGTTGAAGAGTGCGATCCCACAGTAAATTTCCATACAAATAGGTACTGTAATGATTATTAAAATAGGTGCAACATTCTTTGTATTTGCGGGTCTAGATCACTAATGACCAATGCCAAGTTCTTAAGTTTATGTAACACCTATTTTTTCGCAAACGCTTACTGATTTTTACAAACTTGATTTCAAATGTAGGATACAATACCAGAAATTTCAAAAATCGAATTTGTATTTTACATGCCAAATGTCAAAAGCGATATACATATAGGTACCAAGCGTAAAAAGACTGTAGCAGACTTATTGAGTTATGGAATCATAGCTGGGATATATGAGAAAGGAACGATTGCACCACTAGGTTGATTAAAACAGGTTTTTCAAATAAGTTATAGCATATTGACCGGTTATTTCGTCATTAGAGTAATATTTGTTTAGAATAGCAGTATATCTCAGACAGTATCTCAATATCTCTGAAGAGAACGTCAATGCAACAGCAAAGTGTTCCAATCATCACTATACCTGTACTCATCTCAAGTATTGTCCGACTAGGCATTTTTGGTCTGCGATTTTGCTTTGATCTTGCATGATATTGCAAGATTACAACTTAGTATTTTTGACAAAATAACGGGTGAGTCAGAAGTAGCTGGACTAAACTAAAACTCAGGGTAGGTTTTCTTTATAACAAATAAGTTTTATATCTAGTAGTTATTTTAAAAAAAGTAGGACAGCTTATGGTCTATCTTTCTCAAGTGTACCTAAACTTCCTTTACTGCTCCCATCAAGGTCTAGGCGACATTGAGATTTACTCTGCATATCCTTGATTTTAATTGTGCTGCTAAAGCAGCTTCCCAAAATCTATAAAAGTAGGCTTTGAGACACACGCATAAATCAAAGAGGGTCAGCTTCCTTCGTATGCCGCTATCATGACAAAAAATATGTAATTCGACGCCTTTATCCAAGTCAAAAATCAAATGTTGGAAAATACGTTTTATGGCTCACCAAGTCTTCCTCGCCAAGGTTCCTGTAGACCCGGGACTACGACACACTTCGACATCTGATGAAAAGTCTAACTAATCAAATAAGACTCATTTATCGCAAAAAAAATAATGTGTTTCCAAGTGCTGAGGTTTTATGATATAATGAATATTTGCGCTCGTTTGGCATTAACTCGTTACTCAATTGATGAATAATACTGTTAGAGCTGTCCCAAATGTTATTATGAGAATTTGTAGCACTGCCCGTTATGAGTACAAAACAATTTCTACCACAATATGACACAACCTTTTTAAAATCATCAAAACGCGATGTAATATGTAACAAATTTACCGAACAATAGACGTATTTCTTGTCTATGCTGTCAACAACCAGATTGACAGCGAAAATATCGTAAGTTGTTATTTCAAATATAAGACCTGTGCACTATACGCAAAAATGAATGCAATATGTATTTCACAAGGAGTGGTAATGCAATTTTTTTAAATGCAATGAAAACGGGGTTTGCTAAGTTTTCAACATAATAGCATCCTTCATGAAAATACAGTCCACAACAACTAGAAGCTATCGAAAACGTTGGATAATGCTCTCCTATTTGTGTTAATTAGGGGCATGGCTAATTGTTGTTTTAATTGCCGCAAGGTTCTACTGTATCGATTTTGTTGGCTATTTTCGGCAAATTTAAGGCTAAGAGAAACGAAAGCATGGTCATGGACATGGTCGAAAGGAAAACCTTTGCCTTCTGCTAAGTAGGAGTTGGGCGTTGTACCCAAGTCTACCGCATGGTCATTGATAGAACATAACTCATCATCATGCTTTACCGCCGACGCCGGCGTTTTAATATGATTATAACGCCAAACTCCTACTTAGCAAATGGCAAAGGATTCTGCACATTTCCTTTTGATCAGTCCTAGTTTTCCGTTCTGATTAACTCTAGAATACCTATCCGTCTTTCAATTTCATTGCTTTCGTTTCTCTTAGTCTCAAATTTGCCGAAAATAACAAACAAAATCATACAATCATCCATTATGTTAGAGCTTCGGTTGACACAACGAGGGAAAGGTCAATTATGCTCCGTTTACTGACTTATTTTAGTCTTTCCAGCCTTTTGGTTTTCAGCTAGAGGTTATCTTGGGACTCCTATTTCTGCTGCCTTCCACGACGTGAGAGCAGGACTCCAGCGACACGGCATCTAGGCTGATTTAGTCCAGAGAGAGATAATAGACTGTTATCTACCTCCTAATGGACCACAACCGAGAAAGTTTGTACTACTTGAATGGTATATGACACTAGATCCCAACTAACTTTTCCCAACTAAGTTTCCCAACTAACTTTTCAAATGTTTTTGGACAAAAAACTAACAACAAGTAATTTCGACAGTTCAATTTAATTGAATGCTTGTGTGTGTTTTAAAAACCCCAAAACAACATGTACGTAATTGTAAATGCCTTAGTCTGACGGTTCAATGGCTAAAGACTTAGATGAGCTTAGAAGTCACTCGGCGTATGCTGAAGCCCCCAGCCAGAAGGAACTCTTAGTGATAAGTAGGGTCGCAATACTAACCCTGCAATCGCACTGTAAAATAATGTTGTAATGTCAACGATAAAGTTGTAATGGACTGTTCATGACACAAAACTTGTTCTGTGTAGTGTGAAAATATTTAGATCAAAATACTATTCTACCGTATAACAAATCAAAGTATGGTCGGTGTCCATACTTACTGGTCCGTGTCCAACTGGACACACTGGCTCATAGTACCAGTGCATTACTTGCGGTATAAATCAGTTTCGTTAACATATTGTCTATATAATATGATAATAAGATGGTAATAATATATACCCTGATCAGGAGGTAAGAAATAGGAAAATCACTGGTTCCACTAGCTAGTCTGTTCTGTCGAGTCACGACCTAGATAGACGCTTTGTGTTAGTAGAAGTAGTTCTTCAACTCTAAACGTTGGGATTTCACTTAGATATCCGTTGAAATAACTGTTCAAGTTACGTACCGAAATTTGGCACTAGATTTTTTTTTACGATTTTGAATATAACCATATTTCGCATAGTTCAAAAACCCAAACCTCATATTCGTGGATTCAATACTTTTTGGTCTATCAACTATTACTGGAAAGGAATAGTTATGTTAAAAAAGTAGTATTTTGAAAACCGTGCAAAAATTTCGGCAAAAATACCCATGAAAAACAGGCTACGCGCTATAAGATTTTAGGAAAAATCCGCCCATGTGCCAGAGGTGAATAATCATTAGATTGATTTGAGCAAACTGATTGCTAGCATATATTCATAGCATAAAGTCATAAAGTTAAAAAGAAATACAGTACGTAGTTTTCGAAACGAAATCATTCTTTTATCATGATTTATTATAAGGGTGCAATATTTTGGCGCTTCTTGTAGGTAGTATGAGTAATTTAACAATTTTTTTTTATAAATTTATAGTATCAATTTGAAAGAAATCGGCAATCGAAGCTTTTTAGTAGATTTCTCCACAAACGAAGCTTTATCTGTGAGTTCTAAAATACAAACAGGGCAACTATCAATGATGTAACGCAAAATTTTCATTTCATTTGCCCCCTCCCACCTCTCAGGGTCATTGGTTATTTCCTTGGTAAATAAGTCACGAATAAGATGTCCAATATTTTTTTCTTCGGTAGAAATACATTTAGTATGTTTCAGGTTATTTTTTTCCACCAAACTTCACAAAATGTTGAAATTTTTCATTGTCCCTCCCTCAATACAAGTGTGACATGATTTATAAATAGCCCCTACACCAAGCTTTCGGGTAGTACCAATTTAGCACAAACCCCGTGCTTTTCTACTGCGCAGAACAAGCGACGATATAATGCGTACGACGGAAAAATTGAAAAACGCTGTTATGAAGTTTATCAAATCAAGTTTTACTTGCTACCATTTCCTCGGATTCTTACGAATCCATTGGTATACTATACTTGGGTAGTTTTATGGGAAAAGCGAGAGAAAAAGCGGGTTGAAGAAATCATTCATTTCATTCGCCTGCACGCATACATTCATATGAGTATCGTATATGCGTATTATATTGATATCCTCAATTCTGCTGATAAGAAGAAAAAGAAGCCCGACGGGGGCCTTAAAGAATCTGCCAAGAGACGTTTGTTGAATCATGGCTGGAGGCAAGTGAAGGTCCACGCCATCAAAAAAAAGCAAGAAGAACAGCCTCCGATCACAACTTGTATAGACGGATTGAAATGCTCTCTTCTATTCGGAAGTTAATCGAGAAAATGGTCCTGTTCTGTCTCGACAATTGGGCCGAAGCAAATAACTTACTGTCAGATACACAATTTGGCTTTCGTAAAGGCAAAGAGACGAACGATTGCCTTGCGTTGCTCTTAACAGGAATTCAAATGGCATATGCTAACAAAGAGCAGACGGCATCAGTTTTCTTACTGACTCAGGGGGCTTGTTGTCTGAAAAACATATGTATTTTTCGCAAAGTTATTTGTCGACATCATGAATTAGCTATGTGGACCTTCCACAGGGCTCATGTCTAAGCCCCCTTCTCTACAATTTTTAAGTGAATGGCATTGACAAATGTCTTGTCAATTCCGTCACGCTAGGGCAGCTTGCAGATGCCGTTGTGGTATCTATCTAGGATAGGATCCGCCATCTGGCTTCTTATATTTTACTAATCCCTGTTGAAAACGACATACCCCCACTCGACCAATGTTGCCGAAATATTGGTTTTGTTTCAGTCGTATATTTGTTCTGATTAAAATATTCTATATTACGTACCAATTTCATGCTTCTGCAAAAATCAAAGATTTAGTTTTTATATCCGCATTTAAACGATCATAACGTTTTTTCCATCGGAATACAGCAAAACAAAATAATATATATTCGTTATTGGTGATTGCTTTCTGAGTCAAGCAACCTCTGTCACAAGAATAATCTTCTCTGTTCGGATTTATTTTAAATATTCTTTAACTACTTTTCTGCAATATTTAATTTTTGTTTTGGAGCAATGTATAGGTTTGTTCCAGTACTACATGTGATCGTTTCGGAGAAAACAGCAGTAGAAAATACTCGCTACTATTTACACCGATGATCGATTCAGTTGAAAACTGTAAAATTCAACTGTATCGATAGTACCAAAGGAAGAACAAGAAGCGACTTCCAGGATAACTTTCTCCCTGTTTGCTCAGTACTTCTAATTTACTCGATACTGGAACAAAGACAATTTTTACATGAAGTTTCAAATATTTTCATACTTTCGCTACACAGCCTGTTGATTTCGAAAAGAGGCATTTCCGCATTATTCCGCACACAGAACAGAATCCACGATAACCGCGCTACCGGATCTCTCGGGAACTTCAGTTCTGGATAATATGTTTGATTTCGTCTGCCAAATAATGCCTGCACTTCATAATTACAGACGGATGTTATAGAAAGAAAGCGGTATCTCGAGAAAACAAAAAAATCAACACAGTTAACAATCGTCGTTTTATGTTTGATATCACAATATGACAACACGTCCAAGCAGCCCTTTAGTACTTTTAGTTTCCAAGCCGAAGGTTTGCCTATGTTACTTTCGTCCAATCACGAGCTGGTTCAGAATTGGTTCAAAAACAGGGGACAGAGCTGGCGGATCCTATCCTAGGTATCCATTACAGATCCCAAAGCTGACGATTTGTAAGGACCATTGCAAGATGTCTTGGACAATTTGCCTACTTGGGCCCTCCAGCTGGGTATCGAATTCTCCAAGGAGAAAACTGAGCCAATCGCACAAACATGCGCCGTGCATTGTTCCACCAGATCTTAACTATTAAATTACCTTCAGGCCCGAGTAAGGTCATCCAATGTCCCGATGCGGGATGTACTGGTAAACCGCGATCTCCTCTATGTATCCCTCGTATGTAGTTTCCTAAAAACCATCAATATATAGATTTACCTGCCCCTTTTATTTTTATTATCATTCTCAGAAGTGTCCTCTTCCACATATATCGTACATCCTTGATGGTTTGATGCAAGTGACACGAAACATCTCTGTCGAAAATGTTAACAAACGCGGAATTTGCAGCACAAACATCACACGCGCAACTCGATATGTTGCCGGTCGTCATCTGACGAAGACCGCCCGAGTCTGTCATCGATGCCGTTGATCTCCCGTTAACTTGAACCCCTATTTCTAATACCAAGGAATTATTTCCCCCTCTCCATCTGATTTTTTTGAATTTATAATAAAAGCAACGTTCGATTTTTAAAATAACAAAATGAAATTATTTAGCTCATGCACTAAAAAATCAAGAAGTTTTCACCTTCATCATTAAGGGGTTATATACAAAGTTGGAACTCAAAAAATCGAATGAAAATTATTGAATATTCACACACTTTTGAAAATATCTGTGCGAAATTTTATCCAGGTCGGAGAACTAGATTTCAAAGTATAGCCGGTTCGCAGCGCGCTGATTCTTTCGCGAATAAGGTGAACACAACAAAATTAAACGCAATTATATCGGAACTAAGTTTTTTGAAAAGTACCGTTGCGGTGAACGTGATTTCGCAAAAACTACTCATCCGATTTTCATTTTTTTTAATTGTTTGTATTTACACTTGTACTTGAACGGTTTTCAATTATCAATTCTTTGCAATGATTTTTTGTTTAAAGCTCCATTTTTTGATCAACATAATTTTTTTTTAAGGAATTTTTTTTTATTGGGAAACCGCACCGTTAAAGTTTACCACAATACATTTTTCTTAAATAATCAGTTTACTTTTTTGATTTCAGTTGAGCGGTTCGGCTTGGAGACCGTTCATTGGAAGCCTCTGCCAAAAAATACGCTTCGGGGATGGGTCAGAACTCCGCCAATCTTGAATATTTTTTTTAATTCAGCTTGTTTTTTCGAACTTCGAGAGTACTACCACTACTACTTTCGCTTTTTCGAATAAAATTTGCATTAAGCACTTTAAAAAAATCACGAACTTAGCTCACTTTTTCGCCACAACTTTGTATATAACCTCTTCATAGAGGTATATTTCAGTTCCTAGGGTGGCTCAGCTTGTTGAACAAAGCCTATGTTAAGAGTTAGCATATTATGTACTAGACTACCGCCCCAATACCTCAACAGTAACAGTTCCAGGGGGTTCGTTTAGGGCGTATGTTTAAAAACAGGGCATTGCCATCACCAAACAAAATTCACATCAGATTTACAAACCATTTTGTAAGTTTCTATCACAGGGTGTTTATTATAAAGTAGCCTTGCTTTATTGGTATTATTGAAATATCTCATGAAGTATTCAGACTCCCATATGAATCTTTTACACCATCTTTCCAACATGATTCTAAATATTTAGAAAGTAAAAAATGGATATAAAAATATTCAATTTGTTTATACTAATTTCCGAACTCTTAAGTTCAATAAAAAAATCCAACTTTAATTTTAATTTCTTTCCATATATTGTAAAGTTTACGAGTTATCATTATGGTTATTATGGTATATGTACAATTTATTGAATAATAAGCTTAACAAATAACAATTGACACACTTTTTTGTTAAAGGGTGTGAGAAATTTTTTTCGAAGAAATCGGATATTAATTTTTATGTGAAATGCACCCTTCATCTCGTTATGTTTGCATTCACGCCGCTCATTTTGCGGTCCACTTTACGTATAGTGGCGTTATAGTTTTCGTACCCCATCAATGTCTTTGCGCCCCATCCAGGTTGTTGCGCCCTATCCAAGTCGTTGCACCCCAGCTTTAAATTGGCGACTAACCAGCAAATATTCTACAACAACAGCGCTGGAGAAATGACGCGGATTCCTACACCACCAGCACACGCAAGCGCGTTGGATTTATCGCTTTGCTCGACATCGCTACAATTAGATTGCAGGTGGAAGGTGATCCCTGATCCCCACGGTAGCGATCATTTGCCTATCGTGATTTCAATTGCTAACGGTTCAAGACCATCGGAAACAATCAATGTCTCGTATGACCTCACACGGAACATTGATTGGAAGAGTTACGCGACCGCGATATCCGTTAAAATCGAATCCACTCAAGAACTTCCTCCGGAGTAAGAGTACAGGTTTTTGGCTGGCTTGATTCTCGACAGTGCGAATCAAGCGCAGACTAAACCAGTACCCAGCGTGAATACCCATGGACGGTCTCCCACCCTGTGGTGGGATAAAGAGTGCTCAGAGCTGTACGCGGAAAAGTCCACTGCATATAAGGCCTTCCGGGAAGACGGGTTACCCGCTAGCTATCAACAGTACGCGTCGTTAGAAAGGCGAATGAAGAGTCTAATGAAAGCCAAAAAACGCAGTTATTGGCACCGGTTCGTCGACGGGTTAACGAGAGAAACAGCGATGAGCACTCTTTGGGGTACGACTCGACGTATGCGTAACCGAAACTGTACCAACGAGAACGTGGAATATTCAAACAGTTGGATATTCGCTTTCGCCAAGAAGATCTGTCCGAACTCTGTCCCGGTACAGAAAACGTGCCGGGCCGCGTCTCCTCCCGATACCGCGAACGAAACACCTTTTTCGATGGTGGAGTTCTCACTTGCTCTCTTGTCATGCAACAATAACGCCCCAGGGTTAGACAGAATCAAATTCAACTTGTTGAAGAATCTGCCTGACACTGCAAAAAGGCGCTTGTTGAATTTATTTAACAAGTTTCTTGAGGGTAGCATTAAGCCGTATGAATAAAAACTAGCATTTGCTCAGCTTTTCAAGATTCGAGCAGTCGAGCAGCTGTGCTGAGCATTTGCTCAACTTGGTATGAATAAAACTTTGCTTTGACAGTTGCTTTCTCAGTTTGAGCGTTTGCTTTTCGAACATCTAATTCCGTATGAATAAAGTGATAAATTTTGAGTAAATGCTCAGCGAATGCTAAGAAAAAGATTGATTCTTCTGAGTATGCTCGGTAGCATGCTAGATTGAATACATGATTTTTATTTTGTTGAAAGTGAATGATTTAGTAATTTTATTGGGTGCTAATTCTTTTTAGATTTCTTATTTGGATACTTTTGGAGTCAAATGAACTGAGTATTTTTTTAATTCGTATTCATGAATAATAAAAATTAACTTCTGTATGGGACCAATCTTGAATTGTTCGTCAACTTGTAGAGCTGGTTAAAACACATACTGAAGCATTGAGAACTGGCCAAATTTTCCTGTGGGTTTGTGAACCGGTCTAAAGAGACAAACAATGGATCCTTATTAGGTGCGTTGGAAAATTGACTCTAGGAATGGCAAAGTCAATGCAAGTACCTGAACGGTGCTCCAGTTTGTGGTCCGGATTGGATTATACCGGATTGTGGTCCCAAGGAATGATATTTCTTAAAACGCGAACCATATCATGCAACAGGCCCAATAACATTTACTGGGCTTCATGGACGACTTGGAAACCCTCTATAGGATAGAGTCTATACTGAAACTCTCATAGACTGCTAGTGAATTTCAATTTGATTCGATTTCCGGTTCCGAAGTTACGAGCTGATGAAAATTCCAATATAAAATGATACCACCATGAATCTTGTCAAAATTTGCTTTTGCAGATGTGGGTTACTGGAAATTATCTATATTACTTTCAAGGGTTTTGCTACGACCAGCAGATTTAGGATTTGCGAGTAATGTAGCCAAGTTTCTGAATTAAAGGCGCAATAATTTTTCAGAGATGACTAGAAGATTTGCACAAACTGCCGCTCATATGAAAGGTGCAATATACCCATTGGATAGGATTACTGGTTCCGTAACATCGTAATCATCTGTTTCTTATATAAACACCTGTTTTAATCAACCTAGTGGTGCAATTGTGCCTTTTTAAATCATGAACACTAGGATTTCATTGTTGTTTATATTCTTTGTAAACCTTAAAATGTATACATTACATTTTTAATATACATGACAAGACAACTATATACAAGAAAAGAAATCAGTATTCGATTTCTAAAACTTTGTAAAAGAAAAAGGGACAAATCGAAAACTTGAAGCATCGTCTTGATCAGCTGCTGGGAGAGCAAGGGTAATGTTCACACCATGTGTAGGAAGTATACTTTATGCCCAAATAGTCTTAACATCAAAAATTGTTTGCGAAAATTTTTGGAAGCAGCCACGATAATATTGAATTAAAAAAATCTGTTCTGATCCACCTAGTGGTGCGATTGAATTTTTCTCATTTATCCAAACTATGATTCATTCATTAGCCTGTTATATTCAATATAATTGTGGAAATATCTACTACATTTAAAGTATGTCAGCGTCAGCTTTCGTAGGTAGTCAACGCTGACACACTCTAAACAAAAAAAATGTAATATTTAATTAGCTTAATCAGCATGAGTTCAATGTCATTTTTATGCGATCATATTTTGAAATTATGTGGGCATGGATTTGAAAAGGAAGCGGCCGGAGGATTAGCAGAGTAAGCATGGAGAATGCGTTAGAAATTCTTCATCTTATTTCGGTACACGGGGTGGATGAAGGGTATGCGGGTGTGATGGTGAACCAAGTGGGGAGGGGGTGTAGGTGATGAAGGATGAAGGTGTAAGGGCAAGGGGGGGGGGAGGTGGCGACGCAATACTCAACTGCATGTTTGGCCTTGGATTGAGAAAATCGGTTCAGTCATCACTGAAGAACTGATGTGACCTTAATTTGGAATATGCAGAGCCGTAGCTATTCTGTTTTGCGTGAGGGGACAAATTTTTTTGATTAAACTTAAGGTATATTTAAAGCAAGGGACTGGAAGAAAAATTATTTATAATTATCAGAGCCACAGTACTCAAGACGATTCTGACTCCTGCGGTAGAACACAAAGGGTTACGTCGTCAGCAAACTCTAAGCTTGCTCATATGACCTTCTCCACGCTGATCTAAACTTTCTTCCTTCATCGTCTCGCTCGTTACTAGATAAATACAAGAAAGACCAACCTCTTGGTCGGCAGCTACTGCGTGGTTTGACGCTTAGACGCGAGGAAAAATAAGCAGGCGAAGAAATCGACAAGCTGTCAGCTGTCTCCGTCGAAACCAGTGATGTACGCGAGGGTACGCAGTATCTTAGAAATTGGGCGTTACGCGAACCCCGTTTATCGTCGGTCACCCGTGGTACCACAATTCTCATCCCCAAGGACAAACCTATTACCTGTCTAACAAGTCTGCACAAGATCATGAGCACCTTCATCACTACACACGTAAGGGCCCACTATGAGAAGAATAGCATCCTGACAGAGGAGCAGAAGGGATGTTAGAAAAACATATAAGACTGAAAAGATCAAGCCATCCTCGATGCAGTCATTGTTGGAGAAGTAGTGTGTAACCAACGGAACCTTAGTATGGCCTATATCGATTACAAGAAGACATTCAACTCCATACCGCACTCGCTCCTCATCAAGATATTAAAGATTTATAAAGTTGATCCTGTAGTCTAAGGTTCCTACGGCAGGTGATGCAGAGAGTAACAATAAACAGAAGTGGAAAAGACGTGTTACGGTCTAGAATGCTTCGCATCTTGAGGGGGACTTTCCAAGATGATTCTTTTATCCCACTCAGTAGGACACATCAATAACTATCACCGCATGACTATCAGATAAGGTATACAGAAAGCTCACCGGAAGAGACGTTCCATACTTTCTACGTGGACGATATCAAGATCTATGCTAACTCGACAGAACGATTGGGTGTAGTCATCAAACTAGCCGAAAGAATTAGTGGCAACATGGGCAGAGCGTTTGGCCTAGAGAAATGCCGATCTGTTCAGCTACTATCAGGGCGATTGGTCGAGACTGGAGATTGCGAGATCAACGAAGGTGAGATGATTCGGGACACGATTATATCGGATTCCTGCAGCTCTCCGGAATTCGCCACACCGACATCAAGCTTAAGCTCCGAAATAACGTTCTTGAGCCAAGTGAACTGCATCTTGAAGTCTTTCCTGAACGCGGGGAATAAAGTCAGAGCAATCAATACGTTTGCTGTCCCCGTGTTAACCTATAGTTTCGGCGTCATCAAATAGAGCTGGTCAGTTCAGCTCTGGAAAATCTCGAGAGAAAATTGAGGTAGGCGTTTAGAACCAGCGGGAAAGCGCCATTCTCAGCCGACACTGGAAAGATTCACATTGCTACGGGATGAAGGAGGACAAGCAATAGTCGACATCCAGGCAATATGTGTAGCGCAGGTGCTACGGCTGCGAGAATACAGCCGACATGGAGTATATCAAGCAGTTTGTGCTGCGGACCGCAAAAATGCAATTTGCAGACTACGGAGGAGAAGATTGCAGAGTGGAAGTAGATAGGTGTGCACGGTGCCCATCTACACCAGTTGGAATAGCCGTACATCGAAAAGACTGCATCTATTTTTTAAAAAACTTGTGTTCCCATTCGGACCTTCGTTATGCAATTTTCGATATTATGACAGATCGTCTAGGCGCGGTGTTTCATGAAGCGCAGCCATTTGCGGCGATGAAATTTCGGTTCGATACTAATTAACACAGTATAAACTATACAAATAGATCTCTTGCTTTTTATTTGATTAATCTTTTATTTCTTATGGCGCAAAACGCGTGAGGGGGCAAAGCCCCTCTTGCCCCTTAGGTTGCTACGGCTCTGGGAATATGCCCGGAATCCGGGGCCTCCGGAATCGTCGATGGTTGACAATATATTCATAGAATGTTTGGTTAGCAATCAGTGATCTAGATCTGCGATTAGATGTAATTTGGTGACCATTTCAATAGTTTTTAGCCTCTGTGGTATTACGATTGTAACGGTTTATGTGGGAAATTCCTGTGTAACCATACTAACCAACCTATAGCTTCGGAACCAAGAGTCAAAATCGAATGAAATTTATTAGCAGTCAATGGAATTACTGTATCTTTCATTTGAAATCAAGTTTGTAAAAATCGGTCATGAATTCACTGGGAAATAGGTGCGATATTAGCATAGGAACTTGGCGAGTTCCATGGGAGCATCATGAGCCGTCATAGGTGGCCAATGGGGTCAAAGCTACTTCGACTGATCATTAGTGATCTAGACTCTCAAATCCATGTAATGTTGCACCTATTTTAATATGTATTACATCATTTGGACATCATGGTGGTACCAGTTTATTTGTGAATTTGCTGTGTGACCGCACTCTTCAACCCGTGACTTTTAACCAGAAATCGGATCAACTTAAAATTCAATAGTAGCTTATGAGAGCGTTATACCTTTCATTTAAAACTAATCGATTCAGCGATCTCTGAGAAAATGGTGAGAGTTTAAATGACACACACACACATATATACACAATCAGGCATTTTACGATCTCGGCGAACTGAATCGAATGGTATATGACACTCGGCCCTCCGGGCCTTGGTTTAAAAGTCGATTTTTACAGTGATTGCATAGCCTTTCTTTATATGAGAAAGGCAAAAAGTGAGGTAAGGAGCTTTGAATCCATTGTTTCAAAAATCAGGGGCCATATGCGAGAACCTGGAGAAGCAGGGAGGCTGGTCAAAATTGACCTGGCTAGGCCAATCACCCGATCCAAATGCCACCGAGCTTTTTTGGGAGGCATTGGATTGTCATACTAAGCATTTTTCGCAGTGTTTACAAGAATGTCCGAGCAATATAAAAGAAGAAACTCTTAATAAGATCATCGATCATATGTCAAAGGTGTGCTGATGTAGTATATTTTTAGGAAACTAAAGTATAAATAAGCCACGGACAAAACAAGTTTTTGAATCATTCAAATTTAACGTTAGAAATAAAAATGTTATGAGACCTTTTCACAACATTTTCAGGTTCATCCAACCTATTCACGTGGTATTAATTGGATGTCCAAGTGATTCCAAGATTTTCGGGATTGGTTCACTTTATTCTTTGGGGAAAATTTCTACGTTCGAAATTTTTCAAACACACGAGCATGATGTAGTGACAAAGTCCTTCTATTCTACTTAGTTAAAGGAAAGTGGTTTTACTAGATATTTCGTCACAAAATGCTCAAGTTCAAAATCAAAATGATTGGCGACTTGGCCATGATCTGATGAACTGAGGAACTTTGCTATGCAATGACAAAATTTCCAATCAAACGTTTTTTTTCCGACGAGAGCCTTCCACCACAACATGTCTCTGCCACTGCTAATCTCACTCCTTCTCTAGGACGTCAACTCCATCAACCGAATTTGCGTTGATAACGCTGCCATTCTTGCAGCAAATTCCAAGCTAGTTCTCCGGGCCCAGATGGCGTTCCCTCGATTTTCATCAAAAAGTGCATCAGCGGGCTTCTTGAACCACTTCGGTTAATTGATCAAAACATTTGACGTTATAATGTATCATTTCAATGACATTCTGTAATTTTTCTATGCAAAAATATGGAACTCGGTGACGAAGCTTTTTGTAAAACGTTTCTGGAACAAACACGATATATACAGTGTTAACTGCCATTCAAAAACTGTTTACCCGATTTATTTCAAACTTCGCATACCCATTCTATGTATAAAATACCCAACCTCTACGTTGAGTCTTCAAGATAATTTTTCAATTAAGAGGGGGGTTTTAATTAAATTAACTTGACGGAACTTTTCGTGAAAAATTTCAATTCCGCCACTTATGAGTAAAAAACCCCCTTAATTGATGAATGACAGTAAACAGTATTAAGGGCTGTCTATCTGCACCATTCTTCGCTACATCCAGCATCCCACAAGAAAATTATCTCGGTCCAGTAATATTCCTCCTCTACTTTCATGACGTCAATATCAAATTATAGGGACACCGCCTTTCTTTCGCCGATGATATGAAATTTTTTCGACAAATACGGAATAAAACTGATGCCTTCAACCTGATGAGAAACACGATAATATTTTGGCTTATATTTTTTTATCCTGAAATGTAATTAGTTTAAGCAATCACCACTGGGGCCAAGGTCTATTGGTGAAGATGCAACAAATAAACAAATGAACTAGCGCTATGTGATGACAAAGTTCCGAATCAAACAGTTCTTGTTCACAACTTCGATGAGGATCACCAGATGAAACAAGTGCAAAAATGTAATATTTTACACCAACGTCACCTGGTGACATAGTTTCAACTTAAAGCGATTGACATTTGGCCGTTACTACTACTATTACACAGAGAACTCTTTGCACACATCAAGGACAAACTGATAGGAGTGAGTTCTGTGAAAACTGAAAAATCTGCGTCAAGTACCTCAATCTAAACCATCAATACAAATAGTGAGAGTAGTAGCTAAACAAGCACGGAGGGTTCATACTTGCGACCAGTGAAAGCAAGAAGTTAGAATCTGACCTGATCGCGAACATCATATCAAGAAGTAATCAAGAAGATGACACGGGCGTGCACAACGACGAGAGAGACATGAACGACCCTCAAGATTCAGTTGGCAACAAATATTCCCCCGCCGCGAAAAAAATCTCATTGTAATTTAATTATACAAAGACCCTATTGGTGTAAGGAATCTTTCTTGTTTGTGTTACTAAACGGCGCCTTTGAATTCGATAAATTTTGTTATCTCCCGACCAATAATTTTATTTATTTAATTTCTTCCATATTTCTATTGAAACTACAAATCTTTTTTCTGTGTGTTGGTATAATGTATAATAACAATGTTATTGGTATTTCCAAACTTTTATTGAACATAATCTAGCTATGGAATCTGTGTTCACGAATCAAAAAGGCTTAATTGTACACTGTGTGGATTAAGTCTATTTTTTCATTGGTAATATGATTTCCTATCCAGAATATTGAACTGCAAATACCTTCCTGCCCGTCGTACGAATGACACGGAAAATGTCATACATAATTTTCACAGATGGCCTTTTAGATTTAAACAAAGTGTCTTCCAAATGTAAGTTATAATTTCCAATCAGCTGGTGTGGACTAACGGTTCCGCAGGTTTGGGTTGATAACAGCGGTCACATTGTAGGTCTAGGTCACAAGCAAATAAAAAACTCTTGGCCACATTGGCCGGCATCAGCGATTCTGGAAGCGCCGGAAAAACCAACCATATTCCTAACTCCCTAGCCGAGGGTCCACTACTACGAGAGAATCGGTAGTTGTAACTTTTTTCACCGATAAACATCAGATCTGTTCTAATTACTGCCGCTACACTACGACTGATAGAGTCACCACAGAGCTCCATCCAAGGCTCCACCTATGTTAGACGTAATAAGAACTATTAAATGAACTAACCATAACTATTAAATATTCGTTAGCCATTTGATTAATCTTTTTAATTCCACTAAAATGGTTTTTATTCTTGATGCAACCGCGGTTGTGACAAATGAATGACTGAGTAAAAGGTATATTCGAATTTCGAACTTACTTCAGTCTAATCTGAGCAAAGTAAGTTTTTATTCATACCAAGTTGAGCAAATGCTCTGAGAGTTTACTTTGCTTAGATTCGAGCAGAGCAAACTTGTTGTGAGCAAATGCTAGTTTTTATTCATACGGCTTATTGTCCCTCATGGATGGAGGCAAGTGAAGGTCATCGCCATCCAAAAACCAGGAAAACCAGACTCCGACCACAACTCGTATCGGCCGATTGCAATGCTGTCCTGTATTCGGAAGTTGTTCGAGAAAATGATCTTGTTTCGCCTCGACAATTGGGTTGAAGCAAATGGCTTACTGTCAGATACACAATTTAGCTTCCGCAAAGGCAAAGGGACGAACGATTGCCTTGCGTTACTTTCTACAGAAATCCAAATGGCCTATGCTAACAAAGAGCAAATGGCATCAGTCTTCTTGGATGTTAAGAGGGCTTTTGACTCAGTTTCTATCAACATTCTGTCAGAGAAGCTGCACCAGCATGGTCTTTCACCAATTTTAAATAACTTTTTGCTAAACCTGTTGTCTGAAAAGCACATGCACTTTTCGCATGGCGATTTAACAACATCGCGATTTAGCTACATGGGTCTTTGTTCGCGACTCTGTTCAGCGCTAATCACTGCCAAGTAAAATTGTCCACACCATTTCATTATAATCGAGCAACATCTCCAACTAGCAAGAACATTCTCGAATGAACGCCAAATATTCCATTCGCGCACGATCATCACACACATAGCAGTAGCAACAACAATAGCAGCAGCAGCGATACGTGCGGCAATGCATCATTCTCAGCAAGCGTGAATGAGCCAAATATACAATCGCCCGATGTGGAAAGGAGACGAAAAACAATTGATGTGTGACATGACATCGACAAGCATCGCGGATGAGCCACGCGTTTCTAGAACGTGTGGCGTGTAATATAAGTACGCGCGTTCTGCGCATCGCAGCAACCAGTATTATTCCAACAAGTGAAGTGTGAAGTACAAGTGAAGAGTGAAAATAAAAGAGTAAAGTGTATAGTGCAAAAAGTGTTTATCCTTCCAATAAATCACATCCAGTTGCAAGTGGTTTTCCAAAATACAGTCCACATAAGTTGTTTGCAGATTGTTTTAGGTGGTCCATCCGAGGAGTTGTATTTGTCTGCGGACATTTATAAACATTGCCAGCCACCAACAGCAAGCTGCAAATTTCCCACACTAAGGGCCACCCCTAGGCCCAAACAGTCTTCCCCAGGGCTCATGTCTAAGTCCCCTACTCTACAATTTTTACGTGAATGAAATTGACTTGCCAATTCATGCACTCTAAGGCAACTTGCAGACGACGGGGTGGTCTCTGTTACAGGGCCCAAAGCTGCCGACTTGCAAGGACCATTACAAAATACTTTGGACAATTTGTCTGCTTGGGCTCTTCAGCTGGGTATCGAGTTCTCCACGGAGAAAACTGAGTTGGTTGTTTTTTCTAGGAAGCGCGAGCCGGCGCAACTCCAGCTTCTATTAATGGGTGCAACGATCAATTAGGTTTTCACATTTAAATATCTCGGGGTCTGGTTCGACTCTAAAGGTACCTGGGGATTAGGGTGTCCCAAAATGACATCATGTTAAAAAAGTCATCGGGCTCACTTCTTAAATGAAAGGTTAGGGTAGCAGGACCACTTTCTTCTTCGGAGTGAATTTGATAAAACGCTCCCTACTACTGGCGAATTTTGTTTTTTGTAAAATGGACCGATTTTCGGTAAAATTTCAAATTCATGCTTGTTGAAGTGCTCCTTAACTGTCTTAAATTTTTTCAGTATTTTTTTATTTTTCTGGAGATCTAAATGGAGAAGCTTGGTTAGTTAATTTGAAAAAATTGTGGATTATAAGAGCAGCAGAGCCTTTAAAACTTGGTAAAAAGTGTAATTTTTGGTGTTTTTCATTAGTTTTTCTTCAAAACTAGCAAACACTTCAAATAGTTTAGCCAAATATACACTTCAAATAGTTTAGCCAAATATAGGGGCATAGTTTTGCTGAAGAAAGTGTATAGCTACGGCTAATGGGGTATCAGTTTTGTTATATAACCTTCGACATTTTTAGCAATTCATCAAAAATAATAATGTTCCGAAAAATAAAATAATTCAAATATGCTTAGACCACATATTGTTTATTGGAAAATAGAAGGAAAATGATTTAAAACGGCATTTTCTGCTTGTCTTTAGTGCGTCAGGATCGGGTTTAATGAGAATTTGATGAATTGTTGTACCATCAATTATAAAAATAATGATATCTTTACTACTGATGCTACGTCTTCAATTATTTTCTGAAAAGATAATTCTCCATAATTACTTCTTGGAGGCTTATTCACCAAAATTATTGTACGAGAAGATGCGCTGTATTCTGTTGTAATTTTTTTTCGAAAATACAAATCCTTCAAAATTTACTATTTCGGAATTGATTGATCTAAAACGTAAAGATCAATTTTTTAACATTCACCCCACGCTTTTGCATTTTTTCACTCTTAGGTACCTAACACGGAAATGAAACTTTATATACCAAATCTGAGTACGTTAATCAATTCGGCATACAAATATACGCCATAACTTGCAGCTAACTCGACATATTTGTTTAATTCTCATGATTTTCAACCCCTTTAGGTGGTTATTAATATACTAAATAATTTTAAAAAAATCGTCAAATGCTCATAAAACCGATGCTGATGTAGTAGAGACAAGCAGAAAACACATTTTTTCATCATTTCCCTCCTATTTTGCAAAAAACAAAATGCGGACTAAGCATACTGAAATTGTTTTATTTTGTAGAACAATGTTCTTTTTTGTGAATAGCTTAAAATATCCAAAGGTTATCTAGCAAAAACCTAAATAACTCATACCCCATTAGCCGTAGCTATACACTTTCTTCAGCAAAACTACGCCCCTATATTTGGCTCAACTATTTGAAGTGTTTGCTATACTTTTATAATTTTGTAGATACCCAGTTTTGAAGAAAAACTAATGAAAAACACCAAAAATTACACTTTTTACCAAGTTTTAAAGGCACTGCCGCTCTTATAATCCACAATTTGTACAAATTAACTAGCCAAACTTCTCCATTTGGATCTCCAGAAAAATAAAAAAATACTGAAAAAATCTAAGACAGTTCAGGAGCAAGCATGAATTTGAAATTTTACCCAAAATCGGCCCATTTTACAAAAAAAAAAAAATTCGCCAGTAGTAGGGAGCGTTTTAACAAATCCACTCCGAAGAAGAAAGTGGTCCTGCTACCCTAACCTTTCATTTAAGAAGTGAGCCCGATGACTTTTTACATTTCTTACAAAAGAAATGTATAGGATTCGCTCAAACTTTGAAAACTTTTTCCGAGGCCCGGAGGGCCGAGTCTCATATACCAATCGACTCAGCTCGACAAATTGAGACAATGTCTGTATGTGTGTGTGTATGTGTGTATGTATGTATGTACAAAATGTCATGTAATTATCTCAGCAATGGTTGAACCGATCTTAATGAAATTAGTTTCAAATGAAAGGCCTAACGTTGCCATTTGACACTATTATTTTTGATTTTCGATATGTTGTTTACTTTCTGAGATATGGGCGATTTTGTCAAAACACAGCAGGTTTTTCGCAAATAACTTTCGAACAATACAATATTGTCCCACAAACTGCACATAAATAGAAAGCTTGTGTACCTTTCCAATAAGTTATATATTGTCCAAATATGTGCACGAGCGGCGGAGATATTGAACATTTTGTATTTTTAGTCCTCGATTACCAATTTCCACTAACTAAAAATGAGAATGTTTCATACAGAGTATTGCTTTACTGGTGTTTTAGGAGCAAAACTAAACCGATTTTGAATATAGGGGTATGAAAACACATCTACGTGATTCAAGGAATTCGATGTTGAGAACATTTTGTGAATTACCTTTACAATAAATTAACTATTTCTCAAAAATCAATATATAAGCTCACTTCAAAGACAAAATAATGTGTTTATAAAGAAACAGTGAATTCTAGTATTTATCCCTTGGATTAGGCATTGCGTTCAATCATGAGGTAAATGTTGGATGGTATATCAATACACAGATCAAAAAGTAATTCACCTAGTAGTGAGATAAAAGATTTCTCATATAATTACACTCGTGGCGTCACCGAAAGCAACTGTATGTTTGAAGCCCAAAATTCTAGCGAAAATTAAGCTCTTTTGCAAGATTTAGGTTATACTGGTTATGGCGCAAAAATTACTACTTACATTATTTATGATAAGAATGTAAGAAATCAATATATCATAATAATATACCTATAAAAATAATGTCACTGCATTAACCATCATTTGCCATTCCTCACACGCCCCCCTCCATCTCTCTCTCTCTCTCTCTCTCTCTCTCTCTCTCTCTCTCTCTCTTCTATCGCATCTATCTAGCTATTTCTGTATCCATTTCTATGTTGTGTGATAAGATCTTCAGCCAATCTGAAATATTTATTAATTGTAATTGCGAAGGTTTGAGAAAACAAAACTATATTTTGTCTGCTGCTACATCAAGTCAACTTTAATTCAATTGTATTCAAAGCCTGTATCTACACTATAATTAAGGAAATATCAGAAAAATATTTGGCTTAACTGGGTAATATGAAAGCTTGACGATAAAAATTTCCAAAAGAGACATTCCACGTGCAATATTTAAACTATTCGTATCTCTATTGAATTTTAAATGAAACATATGCTCAAAGACTGAAAGCTGAAGCCAGCAGGATTGGACTTGCCATCAACGTTTCGAAGATAATATACATGAGAGGAAGAGGTTCTAGAGACGACAATGTGAACCTCCCACCCGAGTTCGGATTGACGGTGACGAAATCGAGATGGTCGACGAATTCATGTATTTGGGCTCACTGGTAACCGACGACAATGATAACAGCAGAGAAATTCAGAGACGGATCTTGGCGGAAAATCGTGCCTACTTTGGACTCCGGAGGACGCTCCGGTCGAACAAAGTTGATTATCTACAAGACGCTTATTAGATCGGTGGTCCTCTACGGCCACGAGACCTGGACTATTCTCGTGGAGGACCAATGCACACTTGGAGTTTTCGAACGAAAGGTGTTGCGTACCAACTATGGTGGCGTGCAGATGGAAAACGGAACGTGGCGCAGGCGAATGAACAATGAGTTGTATCAGCTGCACATTCTTTGTATTGGTACAAACTTTCATGAAAAATAACGGATCGAAGACCAAAAATATCCACACATTATATCCTGGAAACGAAGTTTCCCAATGTACCCACTCTCGATGGGGGATGCAACTACAATGTGTCTTCTAACTTATCGTCGTCTATATCTGGATATACTGAGTAGTTTGAACCATTTCTTTTTCACAGTATCGGTCTGTGTAGGACTTATTTATCCATGCACATGTGACCTTGTCTCACTTTACTATTTTCAATTGCGCGTAACACTGGACCAGTAAATTCTATTCTGTACATAAATATTTTTTTTCGGGAATATGTGACCAAAAAGTAAACTTCGAATTCCAAAGCAAATTGAACGTTCCAGGTTCCTGATAACTAATTAAGGTCCAACAATAAAGTAGAAACACCAGCTAATCTTAAAATGACGCCGTCAAGTAAAGAAGCATGAAAACAAAAAGAATAAAACCAAAAAAATGGAAGCCCTAGAAAGTCCATTGCATATTTATTAGCCTTTTCTCAGAAGATGGGATTTTCAAAAACATTTCAAAACCTTCAGATGCAATGGTTCTCAAATTCGTACAATCCGGTTTATTCATTTTCTTTATTCAA
This sequence comes from Topomyia yanbarensis, assembly GCF_030247195.1. Classification (NCBI taxonomy): domain Eukaryota; kingdom Metazoa; phylum Arthropoda; class Insecta; order Diptera; family Culicidae; genus Topomyia; species Topomyia yanbarensis. The sequence continues at coordinate 126,632,696 of NC_080670.1, read as the reverse complement.
AAATGGTTTTAGCTTCAAATATATGACCATTTCTTATTAATTAATCATTTCATTCAGCACCTTTTTATTCGTTTTGTTCATCTACGTTCATTTTACTTATTTTATTCGTTTCATTCTTTGGATTCACTCTGACCAGTTTATTCTTTTTGTGCAATTTACTCATATAATTCATTTAACTTATTTTATTCATTGTATGCATTTTATTAATTTTTTCCAGTTTATTCATTTTGTTCAGTTTCTTCATTTTAATAATCTGACCACTTTGTCAGTTTGAATCATTTCATCCAAATAATTTATTTGATTCAATTTATTTCTTTATATTAGTTTATAACCTTTTACCATTGTTTAATTTTTCATTTAAATCAATGCATTTTATTCTGTTCATTTTCTTCTTTTTATTCATTTTATCACTTCAGCTCATTTTGTTTATTTGATTCGTTTGTTTTATTTATGCATTTCATTTATTTTTTACTTTATTCATTTTGTTCATCCATTTTTTTATTCTTTTGATTCATTTCATTAATTTCATTCATTGTATTCGCTGGATGAATTTAATCAATTTGATTCATTTAATTCATTCTATTCATGTGATTCATTTGATTCATTTGATTCATTTGATTCATTTGATTCATTTGATTCATTTGATTCATTTGATTCATTTGATTCATTTGATTCATTTGATTCATTTAATTCATTTAATTCATTTGACTCATTTGATGCATTTGATGCATTTGATTCATTTGATTAATTTGATTAATTCGATTCATATGATTCATATGATTCACTTGATTCATTTGATTCATTTGATTCATTTGATTCATTTGATTCATTTGATTCATTTGATTCATTTGATTCATTTGATTCATTTGATTCATGTGATTAATTTGATTAATTTGATTAATTTAATTAATTCGATTCATTTAATTCATTTGATTCATTTGATTCATTTGATTCACTTGATTCATTTGATTCATTTGATTCATTTGATTCATTTGATTCATTTGATTCATTTGATTCATTTGATTCATTTGATTCATTTGATTCATTTGATTCATTTGATTCATTTGATTCATTTGATTCATTTGATTCATTTTATTCATTTTATTCATTTGATTCATTTGATTCATTTGATTCATTTGATTCATTTGATTCATTTGATTCATTTGATTCATTTGATTCATTTGATTCATTTGAATCATTTGATTCATTCGATTCATTTGATTCATTTGATTCATTTGATTCATTTGATTCATTTGATTCATTTGATTCATTAGGTTCATTTGATTCATTTGATTCATTTGATTCATTTGATTCATTTGATTCATTTGATTCATTTGATTCATTTGATTCATTTGATTCATTTGAATCATTTGATTCATTTAATTCATTTAATTCACTTGATTCATTAGGTTCATTTGATTCATTTGATTCATTTGATTCATTTGATTCATTTGATTCATTTGATTCATTCGATTCATTTGATTCATTTGATTCATTTGGTTCAATTGATTCATTTGATTTATTTGATTCATTTGATTCAATTGATTCATTTGATTCATTTGATTCATTTGATTCATTTGATTCATTTGATTCATTTGATTCATTTGATTCATGTGATTAATTTGATTCATTTGATTAATTTGATTAATTTAATTAATTCGATTCATTTAATTCATTTGATTCATTTGATTCACTTGATTCATTTGATTCATTTGATTCATTTGATGCATTTGATGCATTTGATTCATTTGATTAATTTGATTAATTTGATTCATATGATTCACTTGATTCATTTGATTCATTTGATTCATTTGATTCATGTGATTAATTTGATTCATTTGATTAATTTGATTAATTTCATTAATTCGATTCATTTGATTCATTTGATTCACTTGATTCATTTGATTCATTTGATTCATTTGATTCATTTGATTCATTTGATTCATTTGATTCATTTGATTCATTTGATTCATTCGATTCATTTGATTCATTTGATTCATTTGATTCATTTGATTCATTTGATTCATTAGGTTCATTTGATTCATTTGATTCATTTGATTCATTTGATTCATTTGATTCATTTGATTCATTTGATTCATTTGATTCATTTGATTCATTTGATTCATTTGATTCATTTGATTCATTTGATTCATTTGATTCATTTGATTCATTTGATTCATTTGATTCATTTGATTCATTTGATTCATTTGATTCATTTGATTCATTTGATTCATTTGATTCATTTGATTCATTTGATTCATTTGATTCATTTGATTCATTTGAATCATTTGATTCATTTAATTCATTTGATTCATTTAATTCATTTAATTCACTTGATTCATTAGGTTCATTTGATTCATTTGATTCATTTGATTTATTCGATTCATTTGATTCATTCGATTCATTTGATTCATTTGGTTCATTTGATTCATTTGATTCATTTGATTCATTTGATTCAATTGATTCATTTGATTCATTTGATTCATTTGATTCATTTGATTCATTTGATTCATTTGATTCATTTGATTCATTTGATTCATTTGATTCATTTGATTCATTTGATTCATTTGATTCATTTGATTCATTTGATTCATTTGATTCATTTGATTCATTTGATTCATTTGATTCATTTGATTCATTTGATTCATTAGGTTCATTTGATTCATTTGATTCATTTGATTCATTTGATTCATTTTATTCATTTGATTCATTGGATTCATTGGATTCATTGGATTCATTTGATTCGTTTGATTCATTTGATTCATTTGATTCATTTGATTCATTTGATTCATTTGATTCATTTGATTCATTTGATTCAGTTGATTCATTTGATTCATTTGATTCAGTTGATTCATTTGATTCATTTGATTCATTTGATTCATTTGATTCATTTGATTCATTTGATTCATTTGATTCATTTGATTCATTTGATTCATTTGATTCATTTGATTCATTTGATTCATTTGATTCATTTGATTCATTTGATTCATTTGATTCATTTGATTCGTTTGATTCATTTGATTCATTTGATTCATTTGATTCATTTGATTCATTTGGCTCATTTGACTCATTTGATTCATTTGATTTATTTGATTCATTTGATTCATTAGGTTCATTTGATTCATTTGATTCATTTGATTCATTTGATTCATTTGATTCATTTGATTCATTTGATTCATTTGATTCATTTGATTCATTTGATTCATTTGATTCATTTGATTCATTTGATTCATTTGATTCATTTGATTCAATTGATTCAATTGATTCATTTGATTCATTTGATTCATTTGATTCATTTGATTCATTTGATTCATTTGATTCATTTGATTCATTTGATTCATTTGATTCATTTGATTCATTTGATTCATTAGGTTCATTTGATTCATTGGATTCATTGGATTCATTGGATTCATTTGATTCATTTGATTCATTTGATTCATTTGATTCAGTTGATTCAGTTGATTCATTTGATTCATTTGAATCATTTGATTCATTTGATTCATTTGACCCATTTGATTCATTTGATTCATTTGATTCATTTGATTCATTTGATTCATTTGATTCATTTGATTCATTTGATTCATTAGGTTCATTTGATTCATTTGATTCATTTGATTCATTTGATTCAATTGATTCATTTGATTCATTTGATTCATTTGATTCATTTGATTCGTTTTATTCATTTTATTCATATCTTTAATTTTATGAATTTCATGTTCAGTCATTGGTTTCATTTCGTTCAATTTGTTAGTATGAGTCAATTAATCTTAATCTTATAACTATTTCTAAATATAATCTTAATTTTTATTTAATAACCTAATCTAATTTGATTCGTGTATTTGATAATTTTGATTTACATTAATTTTTCTACTCATTTTATGAATTTAAAAACCTATTATTTCATCTTTTGCTTTACTTTTTTATTTCGGTCGTTTTGTTGATTTCTATAATTTATTCAGTTTATTCGAGATTTTATTCGTGCAAGACTAGAAACTGTTTTCATCCCACCTCTAGTTGGATGACTATTTCTCGTGAGTTCTGAAAACTAATCCAATAGTGAAATGTGTAAGAAATGTCTCATCTCACTGCTAGGTGGATTAAATCGGTTTTTAACATGATGTCATTTTGGGACACCCTACTGGGGATGTCACATTAGGTATCTGAAACAGAAATGCCAACAAAGGATCAATTTTCTCTGGACAATAACTGGAACATGGTGGGGTGCTCACCCAAGAGATCTGATCAGGTTGTACCAAACAACAATATTGTCGGTGATGGAGTACGGGTGTTTCTGTTTCCGCTCCGCTGCGAACATACACTTCATCAAACTGGAGAGAATCCAGTATCGTTGCTTGCGCATTGCCTTGGGTTGCATGCACTCGACCCATACGATGAGTCTCGAAGTGCTGGCGGGCGTTCTTCCGCTAAAAAATCGATTTTGGGAACTCTCATATCGATTGCTCATCCGATGCGACATTCTGAACCCGTTGGTGATTGAAAACTTCGAGAGTCTCCTGGAGCTTAATTCTCAAACCCAATTTATGGCCCTGTACTTCGACTACATGGCACAGAACATTAATCCTTCTTCATATACTCCCAACCGTGTTCGTTTCCTAGATACTTCTGATTCTACTGTATTCTTCGACACATCCATGAAGGAAGAGATTCGTGGAATCCCGGACCATATACGCCCGCAAGTGATCCCCAATATATTTTATAATAAATTCCGTGAAGTCGACTGTGACAAAATGTTCTACACTGACGGATCAAATCTCGATGGCTCCACTAGCTTCGGTATCTTCAACAATACCATCACCGCTTCATTCAAGCTCAATGATCCCGCTTCAGTTTACGTCGCAGAGTTAGCTGCAATTCAGTACACCCTTGGGATCATCGACACTCTGCCCACAGATCACTACTTCATCATTTCGGACAGCCTTGTGAGATATAGATGGCGCCAACATCCGAAGTAGGAAAGCTTTGAGAAGAAATCTGTCAAGTGTTGGCAACCCGGAACGAATTGAGAATACAGACACACGATACGAAACTATGTTCATATTCTCCCCATTTGCGAACCGACATTGTACTAGGTAAGTTGCGTGCATCACGTTTGGGGTGATTCCTTTCCAGAAGAAATATAAAGCGTCACATTGGCGATCCTGCCAGACCTTCACTGAATTGCGGAGAAGGAAACTGCTTCTGATTTATTTATTTGTATGAAAGGAATCACCCCGCATGATGTAAGCAAATTATTTAACGGTGCTGGTGAATTAGGATAATACCATAGTTGCGTGTTGTTTGCCTAGGTAACGCTACTCTGGCAATGTCCGCCATTTTATGAACGCTATAGCAAAGCATTCGGGCTGAAAAAGTGCAATGGTGCTTTTCGCTTGCGAAAAATTTGCGACGAAAGGGCGGTTGTTTGCTGGAAGGCAGAAATCTGCCTCGCAAACTTTGCCGACGGAATGCTTGCGGTGCGTTGTTTGCTGGAAGGCAGAGTTCTGCCTCGCAATGTCCACTGAGGAAAATTATACAGTGTGTTGTTTGCTGGAAGGCAGAGTTCTGCCTCGCAATGCCCACTTATGGAAAATTTTACAGTGAGTTGTTGCTGGAAGGCAGGTTCTGCCTCGCAACGTTCACCGATGGAAAATTTTTGCAGTGAGTTGTTTGCTGCAAGGCAGAGTTCTGCCTCGCAATTCTCACTGATGAAAAATTTTTGCAGTGAGTTGTTGCTGGAAGGCAGGTTCTGCCTCGCAACGTCCACTGATGGAAAATTTTACAGTGAGCTGTTGCTGGAAGGCAGAGTTCTGCCTCGCAACGTCCACTGATGGAAAATTTTACAGTGAGCTGTTGCTGGAAGGCAGAGTTCTGCCTCGCAACGTCCACTGATGGAAAATTTTACGGTGAGCTGTTGCTGGAAGGCAGGTTCTGCCTCGCAATGCTCACTGATGGAAAATTTTACAATGAGCTGTTGCTGGAAGGTAGGTTCTGCCTAGCAACCCTCACTGATGGAATTTTTTTTGCAGTGAGTTGTTTGTTGGAAGGCAAAGTTCTGCCTCGCAATTCTCGCTGAGGGAAAATTTTGCTGGAAGGCAGAGTTCTGCCTCGCAATGCTCAGATAGAAAATTTCACAGTGAGTTGCTGCTGGACGGCTAGTTGAGCTTCACAATGTCCACTGATGATGAATGAACTCATTGAGACTAACCTTTGAAAGTTGGGCTGGCACAGCCTAAATTTATGTGGAAGAGTTGTGAATTCATTAGCTTAAACTTCGACTGAAAGGGTCACGATATTCCTACATACATACCTTCTGGTTTCAGAAAATGGATACTGGAAGATACGTCCGTGCTCCCCGAAACGATGATGACCAACCTCCAGAGGTGGGAGCTGAAGTGGAAGTTGAAGGTGAGACTATCGAACAACCGTGTGACGAAAGCGACGAGACTCACGCTGATCTGTCAGAAAGGTTTAATTGTATTGAGTCGACGGTGCGTCGACTGGAGGGAACATCATTTGATAACCGAAAGGGGGAGACCTCAAAGTCCTCGACAAACAGTTGGATTAGAGGCAAACCGACGCCTAGAACCGAATCAGTAAACATACGCTGGGAGCATCTCAAACCGTTTCCCCGTGATGTACCATCATCCAAATTATGGGAAACTTGGAATCGCTATTTGGAAACGTTTGAGATCGGCGCGGAATTCAGCAACGCTAATACGCCAGCAGACAGATGCAGACTGTTGTATTTGACGATGGGTGAGGAAATGCAGTCGATAGTCCGCGCTGCGGAGCTGCGTCCGGCTCTTGACGACGACGACTGTTACTGCAAGTTCGTGGGTAACATGGATAGCTACCTGAAGTCAATGGCAGATCCCGCTGTGGAGCACGAAGCATTCCTAAACATGCGACAACTTGAGGGCGAGTCTATCGTTCGGTTTCATGCACGATTGGTGGAGAAAGTTCGTTTGTGTGAATACAGTCCAACCGATCAGACTCGTTTTGTACAACTCCAGCTTCTTAAGGGTATGCGCAACCAAGAACTGGCCAGACAAGCAAGAACATATGGCCATGATACACTTTATGTCGTTCAAGCAGCCACTCGTAATGAAGCTTACGAGGTAGGTTCTCAGCCAGGTACTTCCTCTGGACCGCCAGCTGCTCTGGCGATGAAAAGCACATTTAAAAGTCCTGGGCAATCAGCCAATTCGAACTCCAGATTCAAGCGAAAGAGAAACCGCAAATTTAATCCAGATGAAATGACGAGGAAACGCTTTAAGTCGTCGGAAACGTGCAAGCAGTGTGGGCGTCTAGCTCACAAGGTCCTCGCCACGTGTCCTGCTACAGATCGCTCGTGTAACAGTTGCAAGAAACGTGGGCATTTTGCTGCCGTGTGTCCTATGAAGCACATCAACAGTATTGATGAAGACCAGCACGCCACATTGATCGACTCTAGCAAGCAGAAACATGAGGTATAATATTTATTTATTTTGAGGCACGATCTTCTTTGTTAAACAAATCATAAGAATAAAGCGTTTTGGTAATTGCATGCAGGAGATAAACAATTGTACTTTTTTCACTCTTACAGTCCTTGCACCTAATTTCCTACAAGGATGCCTTGGTAAGATGTCGAATAGGGGCCACAACGATAGAGTTTTTAATTGACTCAGGATCTGACGTGAATGTCATCGGTGGTAGAGATTGGGAACAATTGAGGTTCGATTTCGAAACAGGTCAAGCAAACATAAAATTTTCGGAGAATGAATCGACATTTAAAGTGCATGCTTACGCCACTAGTGAGCCTATAAACGTTCAACACTCATTCAGAGCAAAGGTCGAAGCCTTGGAAATTCCTAAACCCAGTGTTTAGGCCGACTTTGTGGTAGTACAAAATGGGCGCCGTTCATTGCTAGGCAGAAGAACAGCAGGTGAAATGGGAATGCTGAAAGTTGGAGCATTCGTCAGCGCTTGCGAAGAATCAACAATGCAGTCACCTTTCCCGAAGATGCCGGGGGTTAAGGTAAAGTTTAGTGTCGACAAGTCAATCCCGCCAGTAAGGAATGCCTATTATAACGTTCCGGCAGCATTTAGAGAAGCAGCAAGGGAAAGATTGCGAGATATGGAAGCAAAGGACATTATCGAAAAAGTTATAAGCGCGCCCGAATGGATTAGCGGAATGTCTGCGGTAGCAAAGGGAAAAGGAGACTTCCGTTTAGTGGTTAATATGCGTGCTGCAAACAAAGCTATCAAACGGGAGTACTTTCGACTGCCTCCAATTAATGAGATGAAATCTAAACTACACGGTGCGAGATTTTTTTCCAAATTAGATTTGTCGAACGCATACTACCACCTAGAATTAGACAAAAGTTCTCGAGACCTAACCACGTTCTTGTCGGAAAATGGCATGTACCGTTTTAAAAGGTTGATGTTCGGAGTTAACTGTGCTCCGGAAATTTTCCAGCGCGAAATGACGAGACTGCTAAAAGATTTCCCGAACGTTATTGTTTACATTGACGACATCCTCATTTTTGCCAAATCTTTGGAAGAGTTGAGGAAAACTGTAGCACAGGTAGTACAGATTTTAAGAAAGAACAACTTGACACTGAACCCAGACAAATGCGAGTTTGATAAGAGTTGTGTGACATTTCTCGGACACAAACTGGACGAGCAAGGATTTCATATCGACGAAGCAAAAGCGAAACTAATTCGCGAGTTCAGACGACCAGCAACAGTATCGGAACTACGCAGTTTCCTAGGTCTGGCTTCATTTCTGAGTCCTCACATCAAAAGCTTTGCTGACTTGACAAGACCCTTGTGGGCAGTTGCAGCTAAGAACAGTTGGGAATGGGGTCCCCATCAGACCGCAGCTTTTGAAGCTGTCAAGGAAACTATCGCGAAGTGCACGGTAACTCTGGGATACTTCTGCGAAACCGACAAAACCATTCTCTATACGGATGCTTCTCCGATCGCACTAGGAGCGGTGCTTGTTCAGGTAATCTTAATAAAGGATATGTTAATATTTAGAATGTTTGTATCTGGTGTTACATATTACAGGTCAACAGTAGCGGAGCTCATCGCATTATCAGTTTTGCCTCTAAGGCACTAACCCCAACGGAGAAACGATACGCCCAAAATCAGCGAGAGGCGTTAGGCGCCGTTTGGGCCGTTGAACATTTTGCCTATTTTCTTTTGGGAAGGCACTTTACCTTGCGGGTCGATTCGAAGGGTATATCATTCATACTCAATCGTTCACGCGAAGACTCGAAGAGAGTACTCACAAGGGCTGATGGGTGGGCATTGCGACTTAGCCCTTACAGTTACGAGGTCGAGCATATTAAGGGCAGCGATAACATAGCTGATTCTCCTTCTCGACTCTATACTGGGAGTGATGAACCATTCGATGAAGACACCAGTCCGTGGGAAATAGCTAGACTGGAAGTAAATGTAACTGGGTTTCTTACGGAAAAAGAAATCCACGATGAAACTGCTCGCGACGAAACACTTACCAATGTCGCGTCGGCTTTGAATTCGGGAGAATGGCCGAAACAGTTGAGGAGATTTCAGCAGGTGGCATCAGATCTTTATGTCTCGGGTGGTTTGGTGGTGAAAAACGGTTGTATCGTTATCCCGAGCTCATTGCGCAACAAGACACTAGCAGTAGCACACAGTGGGCATCCCCTTTCCGCTAAATTCAAAAGTATCCTTAGAGAACGTGTGTGGTGGCCTGGTATGCCTGGAGATGCTGAGAACTGGGTCAAAGCTTGTCGTATATGTGCAGCTAATGGGAAACCAGAGAAGCCTACACCAATGCTGCGAACCTTTGCACCTGATGCGGTCTGGGAAACCATTGCGGTAGACTTCAATGGCCCATACTCACGATTTGGGGGCATCTATATTTTATTACTCGTAGATTATAGATCAAGGTACGTGATAGCTCGACCGGTCAAATCAACCAGTTTCGAGCACACGAAGGCTGTTCTGGAAGAGATCTTCGATAAAGAGGGGTTTCCAAAAACCATAAAGAGTGATAATGGACCACCTTTTAATGGCGAGGATTACAGATTATACTGCTCTGAACGTGACATCGTAAATCAGTTTTCTACACCATTGTTTCCACAGCAGAACGGTCTGGCCGAAACCTATATGAAAATGGTAAACAAAGCTATGGCAGCTGCTGTGACTTCGGGAAACAACTACAACGAGGAGTTGCAGGCAGCAGTGAGGGCTCATAATGCGGCCACCCATGCTGTTACTCAGGTACCACCGGAAGAGGTGATGTTCGGAAGGAAAATTAAAAGGGGTCTCCCACTCCTAAATAGAGCTAGAACCCATCACGACGAGAACCTGCTGAATGAACGAGATCGCAAAGCTAAACTTCGAGGTAAATCTCTGGAGGACAGTCGTCGTTCCGCTCGAGAATGTCGGGTTAAACCCGGCGATGTGGTCATTGTCGAACGTCAGATCCGGGCAAAAGGTGATTCTAGGTTCAACCTAAAGCGGTACACGGTACTCGAGGAGAAAAACGGGAGCTTGTTGTTGGTTGACGATGGAGGAGCAACGTTGAAACGTCATGTAACTCAGACAAAAAAGGTCTACAAGTGGGCGGAAAATCCGAAGTTATCATCTGACGAAAGTGCCGGTCACGGCCACAAGCGACCTAAACGAGAGAAAAAGACTCCCTCACACCTGCGGGATTTTGTATAAATGGTCGATAGCGATAAATAAAACCGATTTTTGTTTATATCCTTAACCTAAAATTTGTTTTTTGTTTCACCTAAAATAGAAGAAAGGCAGATTAATGTTTATACCAATGCTACTTACCTGAAATCTCGTTGCCACAGTGTAAGGCGCCATTTGAGGGCCCTCCCCGTTTCTTGATGGGCGGCGAATCAATCGCGGGATTGTGCATCGACGAGAGCCTGCCCACGGGGGATGACTTTAGTCTGTTTGCACGATATTTCGGCAAATTATTGCAAATTTAACCTAGACTTCTAGGTTAATCACGGTGACCCGAAGTGCTCCTACCTCGTGCATCTGCTTTGAAAAAAAAATGAAATGACAAATAAATCGTCTCTTCCAGCTGTCAATTAATAAAGCGCCGCCTAGCGGTCGGTGGGAAAACTACTTCCTTACTACCACAGATATCATACGAAGAAGATAGTCAGCTTTCAGATTTTACATGCATTCATGTATATCAATTTGGCGAATTGTAAATTTGTGTATGGGATCATGGGAAAAAGTCTAGTTTACACACAGTAGTTTTGCTGACATCCTTTCAATATATATATTTTTTATAACCATTTGTTTTAAAAAGAATTTTGTTTCCCTGTGAGAAGAGGGAAGATGTGAGATATAGATGGCGCCAACATCCGAAGTAGGAAAGCTTTGAGAAGAAATCTGTCAAGTGTTGGCAACCCGGAACGAATTGAGAATACAGACACACGATACGAAACTATGTTCATATTCTCCCCATTTGCGAACCGACATTGTACTAGGTAAGTTGCGTGCATCACGTTTGGGGTGATTCCTTTCCAGAAGAAATATAAAGCGTCACAAGCCTCAGCTCTATCGAGGCTCTTCGTTCGCTGAAGCCCAAAAAGCTATTCCCATATTTCCTGGGGAAGATACAGGAGTCCTTGTGTACGTTATCTGAAAAATCTTATCAGATTACCTTTGTTTGGGTCCCCTCTCATTGCTCTATCCCGGGCAATGAAAAGGCCGACTCATTAGCAAAGGTGGGCGCATTAAATGGTGACATATACGAAAGACCAATCTGCTTCAACGAATTTTTCAGTATTTGTCGTCAGACGACACTCAACAGTTGGCAAACCTCGTGGAGCACTGATGAACTTGTACGATGGCTACATTCCATTATCCCAAAGGTATCAACGAAGCCTTGGTTCAGGGGGATGGATGTGGGTCGGGATTTTATTCGTGTAATGTCCCGACTTATGTCCAACCACTACACCTTAGATGTGCATTTGCGGCGTATTGGGCTTGCGGAGAGTAGTCTGTGCGCTTGTGACGAGGGCTATCACGACATCGAGCACGTTGTCTGGGTATGCGCCGGGTATTTGGACGCCAGGTCTCAGTTAAAGGATTCCCTTCGGGCCCGAGGTAGACCACCCAATGTCCCAGTCCGAGATATGCTGGCAAATCGTGATTTCCCCTATATGTCCTTATTTATACTTTCATAAAAACGATAAATATCCCAATTTAGCCCCTCTCTTTTATTTCTCGTTTTTAGAAGTTTCCTCCTGCCTTGTGGAACCGATCAGCTCCAGACTGCCACTATGTAACCGCCGTCGCCCTTACCACTACGGAAACTGAACCGAGAGCGACTCGAGGTCCGATGGCTTTTGAATTCCCCGCGGGTCCGAAGAATACCATCCGCCAATCCGACCTACTAGACTGAGGCGCTAATTTGCTTCGCTGATCTCCCGTTTGCCCGAAAGTTGCATGTTTTGCTCTTCTCTCCCGGTCACCATCTACGCCTTCTCTCCCCTGTCCTTGATACAACTGCTTCTACATCGATTTTGGAAATAATCACCCCTCTGAATATCTTGACCAAGCATAAGTCTCCGATAAAAAATCAAATTTGTATTCCGTATTCCTAGTTTTAAGATAGTTGTAATTTCACCTCTTTGTTAAAACTATTGTCCCCCATCTTGTAAATAGAATTGTATCCCTAGTTTTAAAACATCGGTGAAATTTTTCATAAATATTTGTTCCCCCTTTTGTGTACCAAACTATATTGTTAGTTTTAAGATAACTGTAAATATTTCCTAAAAAACTATTACTATTGAATTCCTTGTTTTAAAATTTTTCATAAAAAAATATTTTGCCCCCTCTCTTGTATATAGAATCTTATTTCTAGTTTTAAGATAGTGTAAAAATTTCTTTCATAAAAAAAAAATATTTCAACATTGTAACCTCCTAGTTTTAAAATATCCAAAATGTAAAAACAGAAGAATTTGGCACGGCCAAGCTAACGCATTTGTGCCTATTAAATAAACGAAATGAATAAAAAAACGCTTTTAATCCACCTAACAGTGTGATGAGACATTTCTTATAACTCTTATCACTCTCTTCGGATATTATATCGTTTGAGAACATTTAGAACTTGATGTTTCGCGATGTTTTTGATAACACATACTACATGGGATAGTGGCAGGACTCAGAGAATCGCTCAAATCAGCATAGGACAACATCAGTGCTAGAAATCTCAAACCAAATCAATGGGAAAGCGAAAAAATGGCCCATGGACAAGAATTATCGTTAATGCTCTGTTAATAAAATATCTAAATTGTGGTGGGAAAACTGAATTTTCCTAAAGGGGTTATTTATTTATCATTCGCATGTATGAAAAAAGCCTTATGTTTACATTTGTGAGTATCGCCCTTTTCACAAAAAAGCGTTGAAATGAAATCGCAGCTCCTGATGTCACGCTATCTCTGAAGTGCATGCGTGCATAGTTCCAAATTTTACTTCGACATCGACTTTTTCTAAAGGTGACTTCCCAGTAGTATCCTTGATTTGAATTATTATCGCTAATCCTAATGCCAAAGAACAAATAAAAACCTCTCGAAAACGAACCGTTTGGGGAAATCATCATCATTACTGGAATTTTCATTTTCACGAAACTTTTCGATAGCCTTCCGTCACTTGCGTTAATGCACTGGGTGCACAGTGCTCCGAAAATCTAGCGAAATCGTCTTAGGGCACCAGCGGGTCTAATTCAGAGCTATCTGCGCGGCGAGTTAAATCTGTAAAGAACACTAAAAATTATTTTCTATTCCATAATTTTCATTTCAGCAATTCGAGAGATCGTGCTCACCGCAAGCCATGAAAAATAGACTATGTTGTGCAGCGACGGTCACTATTTATTAAAAAATCACGGTTAAATAAAAAATTAAACTATTAAAAAATTTCAAATAGTTTATAATTTTCACAAACTTATTAGGAAAAATTGTTTAATAAGCTTTCGTAATATTGTGTAGGAAAAAAGCTGAAAATTTCAGTATTTTCTCTATCTGCAACGAAACGGTATACGAATTGGAATAGGTTCGCCAAATTTTGGAAGAAGTCTATAAAATAACCCCTTGAAAGCTACCTAAAAATTGTTGTAGTTCGATGCAATAAAAAAACATATTTGGCAATTCATATTTGGCTGATAAAATTGGGGTGTCAATGTATTATAATAGATATTCAGCGTTCGAAGAAGTTTCTGTGAACGAGTGTAGAACGACTTTGTTTCTACTTACTTGAAGTCAGCGGCGTAGCCAGAAATTCGGTTTGGTGGGGGTTTGGTGAAAATCGATCTTACTGTCCAAACGGCATAATTCCGAAACCATAATTTTTGAAGTTTTATGCAGAATTATTTTCCAGAAAATAGTAACAAGGTTCGTATCTTTAGCGAATTTGTTGAGACTTTATTGTAGTCATGAATATTAACCTGAGAAAATTCACCATACATACTTCTTGGACGATATACCGTCAAAATTATTTTATCAAATGATGCGCTGTTTAACGTTTGTAAAACTCATCGAAGATACTAAACCTCCGAAATTGGCGGTTTCAAAATGATGTTATCTTGACCTTAAATTACTGTTTTTAAACATTTGACCTATACATACAATTGGTCATACAACAAAAATCAAATGCTCATCAAAATCGATCAGAACCTGCTAGAGTCGAATGTAAATCGTAATTTTCATAAATTTCTCTCTACATTCGGAAAGTGTTATCCTCGTTATTAATCATATTACGTTTTCGTCTCAACTCGACACATTCCCAAAATAAAAACCTGTTTTAATCCATCTAGTGGTGCAATTGTGCTTGTCTTATTTGTCCAGACTACGATTCCATGGCTGGTTATGTTCAATACAATGGTGGAAATGAATATTACATGTTCAGTACGATTTGCACATACATACAATGGATCGACAGCCACGATCTTGAGATACTATGTGATACTGAAACATCGCTTGAAACCAGCGGCGGCTCATGGAGAAAGATCCGGGAGGTCCAGGTCCTGTCGAAAATTTTCAACTTGTTAAGAAATTTTAAATTAGTTTTAATTTTAAAGTAGCAACCCCTCACTGCATACTCTCTCTGGGCCGGTATGATTAACGATTTTTAGAGTGATTGCATAACCTTTCTATATGAGAAATGCAAAAATGTACCAAAGTCCAAAGAAGTCAATTTTTGTCAAACATCTCAATGTATCATGCATTTTAAAGTCATTTGGCATCGAAAATACAAATTTGATTTTGAAAATTTTTCATTTCAGTTTATATGGGAATTTGCTGTGTGATTGCACTCTTCAACTCGTAACTCCGGAACCGGAAGTCCAATCAATAAAAAATTCAATAGCAGCCGATGGGAAGGTTGTACCTTTCATTTGAGACTAACTTTGTGCAAATCGGTCCAGCCATCTCTGAGAAACAGAGGTCACATTTTTTTCCACATATGTACACACATACACACACAGACATTTTCCGATCTCGACGAACTCAGTCGATTGGCATATGACACTCGGCTCTCCGGGTCGGGATTAGATTGACGAATTTTAGAGTGAATGAGAAAGGCAAAAACATTTTTAGCAAATGTTGAAAGTTATGCATTTTTTGGTGAGCAGTTCTATGTTTCATAGACATTAAATCAATTTTAACTTCGCTTGCTATTAAATAAAGACCCTTATTATAGTACATCTCTACAAAAGCGTGTTCAATTTGAAAAGAAATCTGAGGATTATGATTGATTACAAAACTCTGGAATTTTCTAATGGAATGTTTTCAGGCAGGAATTTGATATTGATGCAATTAGACAACTGTGAAATCAAGACCAATAGATCAGTTACATATCAGGACCCCATTCCGACAATTTATCAAAAGTCCTAATGATGTTAACAACAACAGGTTATCAATCTACGGATCAGATAATTGTGATTGTAATATTGAATTAAATCAGTCTGCATCAATAAATTTTCAGCTTCAATCCAATATTTTTTGGGTGTTGTGGGGGGGGGGGGGTGTTGTATGGTGTTAAACCCCAAAACCTCCTCTTGGCTACGCCGTTGCTTGGAGTTATTTTTTTCGCTTTTCATTTTCCGATATGTTTCAGATGGATCCGATGGTTATAAGTTAGAAAAATTGCAGTCAGAAGGCTCGCACAAATGAACATTTTTGTACTGATAAGTTATCAAGTTCCTTCCAGACAACTTGGAAGTGTTCGGTGATTATTTCTAGCGGTTGTAGATAGTAAAATAAAATACAAAATTCGTTTTATCGAAATAATGTTTGGCTTATTTCAATGGATTATTACTATATTGAACAATAAATGGGCGAGAAAGAGTAATCAACAAACAACAAGCCATAACTTTTAAAGTATTCAAAATAGATATTTAAAGTCTTCAGTAAAGTTATTCGCAAAAGTAAGAGCTACAAATTTGCTGAAGACATCATTTCGATATAATCACTTCCAAGAAAATTTGTGCAAATATCTCACTCATAGGGGGATTAATCAGCAAAAGCACAATTCCAAAAGAAAGGCCATATTACCTCCATTAAATTCTCTGAAGATACTATTGACCTAAAATAAGCCGTTTTGGCGTTAATAATAGATTATATCACTATGCTATATTTCACCCTAAGGAGGAAAATTTGGTAAAAACCAAAATTTCTCACTAGGGTGAAAATTTGTTGGTAAAAACCAGTCTTTGTACAGGAGGGCACAAATCCTTATTTCATACTATGTTGCGTTTCGGCTTCGCCTCTTCAGAAACCGACACTAACGTATTGTCGGAATAGATTAGCGCCGGCTTGACGCAAATCCCTTAAAACTAAAACACACTATGTGTTTCAATCAAACGACTGATCAAACGTGATGTCCCGTTCGAGCAGAAGTTCTGTTTATGCCGATGAGACACAAGTGAAACCGAAACTTGTCTTGGCTTAGCAGGCCTATGCGAAAGCACTATGCTATATTTCACCCTAAGGAGGAAAATTTGGTAAAAACCAAAATTTCTCACTAAGGTGAAAATTTGTTGGTAAAAACCAGTCTTTGTACAGGAGGGCACAAATCCTTATTTCAT
This sequence comes from Topomyia yanbarensis, assembly GCF_030247195.1. NCBI lineage: Eukaryota > Metazoa > Arthropoda > Insecta > Diptera > Culicidae > Topomyia > Topomyia yanbarensis. The sequence continues at coordinate 126,615,604 of NC_080670.1, read as the reverse complement.
ACTATGTTGCGTTTCGGCTTCACCTCTTCAGAAACCGACACTAACGTATTGTCGGAATAGATTAGCGCCGGCTTGACGCAAATTCCTTAAAACTAAAACACACTATGTGTTTCAATCAAACGACTGATCAAACGTGATGTCCCGTTCGAGCAGAAGTTCTGTTTATGCCGATGAGACACAAGTGAAGCCGAAACTTGTCTTGGCTTAGCAGGCCTATGCGAAAGCACTATGCTATATTTCACCCTAAGGAGGAAAATTTGGTAAAAACCAAAATTTCTCACTAAGGTGAAAATTTGTTGGTAAAAACCAGTCTTTGTACAGGAGGGCACAAATCCTTATTTCATACTATGTTGCGTTTCGGCTTCGCCTCTTCAGAAACCGACACTAACGTATTGTCGGAATAGATTAGCGCCGGCTTGACGCAAATCCCTTAAAACTAAAACACACTATGTGTTTCAATCAAACGACTGATCAAACGTGATGTCCCGTTCGAGCAGAAGTTCTGTTTATGCCGATGAGACACAAGTGAAGCCGAAACTTGTCTTGGCTTAGCAGGCCTATGCGAAAGCACTATGCTATATTTCACCCTAAGGAGGAAAATTTGGTAAAAACCAAAATTTCTCACTAGGGTGAAAATTTGTTGGTAAAAATATAGCATAGTGCTTTCGCATAGGCCTGCTAAGCCAAGACAAGTTTCGGCTTCACTTGTGTCTCATCGGCATAAACAGAACTTCTGCTCGAACGGGACATCACGTTTGATCAGTCGTTTGATTGAAACACATAGTGTGTTTTAGTTTTAAGGGATTTGCGTCAAGCCGGCGCTAATCTATTCCGACAATACGTTAGTGTCGGTTTCTGAAGAGGCGAAGCCGAAACGCAACATAGTATGAAATAAGGATTTGTGCCCTCCTGTACAAAGACTGGTTTTTACCAACAAATTTTCACCCTAGTGAGAAATATTGGTTTTTACCAAATTTTCCTCCTTAGGGTGAAATATAGCATAGTGCTTTCGCATAGGCCTGCTAAGCCAAGACAAGTTTCGGCTTCACTTGTGTCTCATCGGCATAAACAGAACTTCTGCTCGAACGGGACATCACGTTTGATCAGTCGTTTGATTGAAACACATAGTGTGTTTTAGTTTTAAGGGATTTGCGTCAAGCCGGCGCTAATCTATTCCGACAATACGTTAGTGTCGGTTTCTGAAGAGGCGAAGCCGAAACGCAACATAGTATGAATAGATTATATGTTTTTGGTCATATTTCTGGCAATGGGAAATGATAAAAATCTTTCGTCCGAATTTAATGTTAAATATCTCTTTTGATAATAGTCCGATTTCTACAATCTATAGCTTGTTCGAAAGGTATTCGTTAAATCTGTCTTAAAATATATAAATTGTTAATCTACATTGTCAATTTCGGCAGATAATTTATAAAAACTGCAAAAAACGCCATTTTTACGCATTCAAACATTCATATCTTGGAAACTAACCATCAGAATCAAAAACAAATTAATAGCGTTCATACTGTTTTTTAGTTCTTTCATTTAAAATTGGTTTGGATAAGATCGGTTCAGCCATTGCTGAGAAACACGAATGAGAATTTGTCCGTTACATACACACACACACAGACATACACACACACAGACATTGTCCCAAATCGTCGAGCTGAGTCGATTGGTATATAAGACTCGGCCCTCCGGGCCTCGGAAAAAATCTTGAAAGTTTGAGCGAATTCTATACATTTCTTTTATAAGAAATGTAAAACCATATATAATAAAGTGTTATTCTTATTTACATGAAAATTGACTTTGAAGGACTCCTCAGAATGTAACATTTATAAAAAAAAATCAACTTTTGCGATTTTTATTAATAAAATGCCCTACATTTTGAGACCAATACTTTCGAAACAAGGTTAAACATTGTCATTCCTCTAAATATTAGCATAGCGCTGAAGTCCTATGAAATCATTATACTTACAAAAACGTTCTTCCGCAGCAATTAATAGGAAAACTTTCAATTTATTTTTAATCAGTTAATTGAAAAAAAAAAATGGAATAATGAAGTTGTAAAACTCGAACGTTCTGACGTCATGGTTTTAATTCACTTTTTAATACAGACGGCAGACTTTATCAATTATTTTTTGAAGTGCGGTTGCGGTAATACCGCGCGGTAAAAGCTCATTTCCCACACCGCATCCACGGGAAAAAGTGTCTCACCGCATCGCAGTTTTTGCGATGCGGGTGCGGTAAATACCACCCGGTTGCGGTAATTACCGCAACCGCGACGAACCCAATCACTGGTCATATCAACCATTTTAATAAATAATGTCCTAGGGGAAGTGGTTGGAAAATAATACATAAATAAATATATGAAAAATGGGTATCAAATTTCTTTATTTTACAGTTATAGTTAATTAGTCATTAAAGTATCATACTGTTATTACTGTTGGGATCTGCGCAGAAATTCCTGCATTTATAACCAAAATCTAACATTAATTTTCAAAACAAGTATTAGTTTATACGGAGATATACACTGTGAAAAATAATGATATGAATGCATGTCATTTTAAGGGATAATCATAGAGTGAACGAATAAAAATGACACAATTGTAACATTTGATGTTTTAGAAAACGTTTAGATAATATTTCAAATAATTGGTTACTTGTTTCAACTCGCATTGATTGCTGTTTCAACTTACCTCGGTAGGAGGAGAGTTGAAACAAAGAGAACAGTATTACAAAAATCAATATATTGATGTTTTGTTATTGATTTGTACCAGTTATTCTGACGCAATTTGATAAAGCATAAACATAAGTAAGAAATTTAAAAATAAGCAAGCATCAAATGACAGTTTTTGTCGATTTATCTAATAAAAACAAAAAATGTTCCAACTCCAAGGGCTCCCCTACAATTTCTAGCGTTTCTCATATCTCATAATATATACAATCGTGATTCGCTGTTTGGACACTTTTTAACTGGGCCGCTTTTGAGTTGGACCTCCGCCAGTTGGACCATTGTCCAACTAAAAAGCATCTGAACGTTAAAATCTCGTGTCAAATTTACTTTGACAATTAATCTGACAATATTTAGAGATATGAACAGATTCAATTACACCGCCAACATCTCCTTTGGAGAGTTTTTGATAATTATCTATCGGTTCAACTAGCGAATCAAATTCGTTAGTTGGACAAGGCTGTGGCCCAACCAGCGAATCACGACTGTAATATAATATCAAAAGGAAAGAGTTCGATAATCGAAGTTTTTTAGGGGATTGCTCTACAAATGAAGCTTCTTTATCTTTGAGTTCTAAAATTTGAAACTAGACCTTTCATAAATTGAGTAACGAAAAATTGCATTACATAATGTTTCCTTGACTTGATACAAAGTTTCTGTAACTGACAAGTTTTTGTTCTGCTTATAAAAAAATTACAAATTACAATTACACGTGCTCCCTTTCTCTTCACCAGTTCATTAGTTAACTCTCTTGGTAAATACGTTACGAATTAGACGTCCAAATTTTTTTCTTCTGTAAAAACCTGTTTGCCACATTTTAGCTTACTCTCTTTCCTCCATATTTCACAAAATGTCGAAGATTTTCATTGCTCCTCCCTCAACATAAGCTTGACATAATTTATGATTTGCCTCTACACTAATCTTTTCGGTGGTATTAATTTAGCATAAACCTGTGCTTTTCTACAGCCTAGAGTAAGCGACGGTATAATGCCCAAACGGGAAAAATGAAAAACGCTGTTATGAAGTTTTGCAAATCCAATTCATCTTGGCACCTCTAGTTTCTTGGGATTCTGACGAATCCGTAGGTAAGCAACATTTTGATAGTTTTAAAGGAAGTGCTGATAAAAGGCGGGTTGAAAATCTGATTCAATTGATTCGTTCGTACGCATACATTCATTTGAATGTAATATAAGCGTATTATATTGACATCCTCTATCCACCCAATCAAAATTCACTTCTCAAACATCCTTGACATGATATATCAGACTTCCGTCCACGGTACAGCACATCAACTGACGTCAAAATAAGTTGCCTCACCAGCATGGAATGTTTTGACGTACGAGACGTGTGAATGTGCACACAAGAAATTCATTCAATATTCAATTTACACTGACGGGAACGGTGACTTGCCATTGATGTATCATATAAATTAAAGACGCTGAATCCTTCTGGATAAAGACTCGCCATCTTATTCATATTATTTATCTGTAAATGTCATTCCAATCGAGCACGAGACCTGTCAAAAGTCCTCAATCCGAAGAAAATCGCAACGAATCCTTCTGGAACGACGGCCATTGACAGATCTCGTGCTCGATTGGAATGACACTGACAGATAAATGGTAAACAAACGATTGACGTGTCGAGTCTTTATCCAGAGGGATTCAGCGTCTTTAATATAAATCATACTTAATCCTCCTCAATGCACGGTATTATGATTGTATTACCACACCCGTAGCCAGAGTCATTTCTTTGCCTGCGATGCACAAAAATATCTTTCCTTTTTTGCGTCTGTGTGTTGAATTCTTTTCACCTTATTGGCTATATCATTCGTATATCATTAAGAGCCCGCCTATGGCGAGGGCGTAGTTATCGTTTTTATTTATTTACATGCAGCTTCTCTCTGTGTGGTGCTGAATTTCGAATTTCCTCCATTCCTTTTATTTTCATCATCGCTCTCTTTATAAGCATTTATTAAGGTTCAAGTTACCTTTTTTAAGCATGTGTTAGAATTGAACGCTTGGTAGTATGCGTAAGAAAAATTGTGTTCAGCTTTGCCACCAGATTATCCATTTAAACCTTTTCAAAACTCTAAAAGAAGAATATCAGTCGATTTATTAGGTCATCACGATTCAATTCATGCAAAATACCTGCTGGAAAAACCATCGGCTTAGCTAAATGGTGCTTTTGAAAAAGTGGCTGTGGTTTTTTCATTGCGCAGTTGTGTTGCGTACCCCAGCTCGGTGTGGTAGTGTGATAAAAAATCACAGCCACTTTTTCAAAAGCACCATCCAGCTAAGCCGATGGTTTTTCCAGCAGGTATTTTGCATGAATTGAATCGTGATGGCCTAATAAATCGACTGATATTCTTCTTTTAGAGTTTTGAAAAGGTTTAAATGGATAATCTGGTGGCAAAGCTGAACACAATTTTTCTTACGCATACTACCAAGCCTTGAGGTAACTTGAGCCTTAAGTTCAGAGAGCGAAAAATATACACAGTAAACTGAATGAACCTAGAAAATTAGTACTAGAGCTGTTCCCAAACAGAAGGTACCAACTAATAAGTAAAAATCTCTATAATATGTATTCTTTTCCATATACTAGGTAGTCATAAATGATTCGTAATAACCTAATTACTAATTTTCTTGGTATATTCCCGTGTAGCTGTGATAAAGATTTATACGTCAGTTTAGTCATTTGTATATTACAAAATATTGTTGTTTCTATTACTAGGGTTACCAAATGAACTGAGAGAAAATTAAGGACATCCCTTCCAAATCTATTCGGAATTGGAGCCTAAATCAGTTGTCACTTGAGCCAGAATTCTGAAAAAGTCGGGATTCTGGTTTATTTTCCAGCAGTTGAACTGTGACGTTGAATCTTGATCGAGACAAATTGGAATGGTGTAGTGCCAATACGAAGATAACCACTTTGGCCAAACCTCATATCGAGTTCTCCAACAAATTTTGGTTACTTCTGAGTAAAAAAACTTTTGGTTGGAATGAGTCGCTGAGAGTATGCATTAACAAAAATAATCACTGGAAGTATTTGAAATTGACAATTGAAATTGATTCTCATGGAATAAAGTTGATCTGAATAATTTAATACAGGGTTACTTTTACATCATGACGTTTTTGTGATCTCGCAAAAATTTAAAAAATGGAGCAAATCGCGAAATGTTTGTCAAATCGAAAGAACATTTTTTGCCATTTATTGTTTGAAAACAATTTCTTTTAAATGTTGACCATGTTGGCGCTTGAGGTAATTCATTCGACTGGTCCAATTTTTGATGACGGATTCGAGTTTTTCAAGTAGTATCTGACAGATTAGTCGAGTAATGTTGGTTTCCAATGGGAATGTTACCGCCGCTATGTTTTCTTCAATGCATGCTGGATGTGGTCGATTTGTTCGCTAATCATCCAATAACGAGAACTGCAACTTTTACTCTTTGATTTTATGGCGAATAGTGGAGTCAGTTGGCCAATTATGTCGACCATATTAAGATCGGAGTGCACGAAACACATTTCTCTCAAGATCGCTGATTTTCGAAATATAGTTGAATAATTTGATAATGGTGAGCATACTGTGGTGGCAAACAATACTAAACTACAATAACATGACATGCCCTGTTAAAAACCATCATGTTGAACCACCCCGTATATGCCAAGGTTTGAGACTAAAATAAGGACATTTGAAGTAAAATAAGGACGCTTTCCAAAAACCTCGAAAATAAGGACATGTCCTTTAAAATAAGAACGGTTGGTAACCCTATCTTTTGCTCAATTGGTCGGTTTCGAAGGAACGGTCACCGCTCTATATCTGTTAACTGATTTTTCATACATTTTAGGGGCGAAAAAAATATAATTAATTTCTTTATTTAACTTTTTTCCAATTATAGAAAGCAAGCATTTCAATTGAAATTAAATATTATTATATTAATTACCGCAACCGCGCGGTATTTACCGCACCCGCACCGCAAAATCTGCGGTGCGGTGAGATACTTTTTTCCGCAGATGCGGTGCGGGAAAGAGCTTTTACCGCAACCGCACCGCAAAAAAAATTGATAAAGTGATAATTTTGATTATTCTAAATTGATAAACAGACTGCTATTACGAAAGAAAATCTAGCTGTGTCCGAAATATTTTGACGCCATTATTTTTATGACATAGTTTGGACTAGTTTTTTTATACTTCTAAGTAAAACTTCACAAACTAACCATTTCAAATACATAAAATGCAAGAACCAAATAGAGACAAAATTATTAGATCATTTAAAAACAATAAATTTGTACTCTTAAATACAATTTAAAAGTGCATCGCTTCTCTCGATTTCTGTTGGAAATCGTGGAATTATGAATCGTTTTCGATATCAATTTTTCAACTGTGAATTTTGACTAAACGAATTAGAGATGAACTAATTATACTGGGACTTAAACACAACCTAAAGAATATATTTATCTTCATCAAACCAAATGAATTTGGAGTAATTTGCAGTAAAGGATACAAATGTATGAAAGCGTCCAAAATAAGGAGGGGTCCAAATTAGGATGATTATTCTATCATTCGTTCATCAACATCGTATTTCTATCTTCTTTGATTGCTGTGTAAATTCAATGTGAATTTTTCTGCAGTCAATTTTATTGGACTCTTTCTCAAAAAGTGTGCTACATAACTTTTTTCGCGTACTTCCATTCAAATTTAGTACTATAATTTTTTACCAAATTAAGTCCTAATACTAAGACTATTTTGTAGCTTTTTACATTTCTTACAAAAGAAATGTATAGGATTCGCTCAAACTTTGAAAACCTTTTCCGAGGCCCGGAGGGCCGAGTCTCATATACCAATCGACTCAGCTCGACAAATTGAGACAATGTCTGTATGTGTGTGTGTGTTTGTGTGTATGTATGTATGTACAAAATGTCATGTAATTATCTCAGCAATGGCTGAACCGATCTTAATGAAATTAGTTTCAAATGAAAGGCCTAACGTTGCCATTTGACACTATTATTTTTGATTTTCGATATGTTGTTTACTTTCTGAGATATGGGCGATTTTGTCAAAACACAGCAGGTTTTTTGCAAATAATTTTCAAACAATACAGTATTGTCCCACTGCACATAAATAGAAAGCTTGTAAAAATGCCTTTCTAACAAGATATAGATTGTCTAAATCCGTGAACGAGCGGCGGAGATATTGAACATTTTGTATTTTTAGTCCTCGCCTACCAATTTCCATAACTAAAAATGAGATTGTTTCATATAGAGTATTGCTTTACTGGTGTTTTAGGGGAAAAATTAAACCGATTTTGAATATCGGGGTATGAAAACACATCTACGTGATTCAAGGAATTCGATGTTGAGAACATTTTGTGAATTACCTTTATAATAAATTAACTATTTCTCAAAAATCAATATATAAGTTCACTTCAAAGACAAAATAATGTGCTGATAAAGAAACAGTGAGTTCTAGTATTTATCCCTTGGATAAGGCATTGCGTTCAATCATGAGGTAAATGTTGGATTGTATATCAATACACAGATCAACAAGTAGTTCACCTAGTAGTGAGATAAAAGATTTCTCATATAATTATACTCTTGGCGTCACCGAAAGCAACTGTATGTTTGGAGCCCAAAAATCTAGCGAAAATTTAGCGCTTTTGCAAGATTTAGGTTACACTGGTTATGGCGCAAAAATCACTACTTACATTATTTATGATAAGAATGTAAGAAATCAATATATCATAATAATATACCTATAAATATAAGGTCACTGCATTAACCATCATTTGCCATTCCTCACACGCCCCCCCCCCCCATCTCTCTCTCACTCTCTCTCTCTCTCTCTCTCTCTCTCTCTCTCTCTCTCTCTCTCTCTCTCTCTCTCTTTCTCTCTTCTATCGCATCTATCTAGCTATTTCTGTATTCATTTCTAAGTTGTGTGATAAAATCTTCTGCCAATCTGAAATATTTGTTAATTGTAATTGCGAAGGTTTGAGAAAACAAAACTATTTTTTGTCTGCTGCTACATCAACTCAATTTTAATTCAATTGTATTCAAAGCCTGTGTATTCACCATAATTAAGGAAATTCATGGCTATATCAGAAAAATATTTGGCTTAACTAGGTAATATGAAAGTTCGATGATGAAAATTTTCAAAAGAGACATTCCACGTGCGATATTTAAACTATTCGTATCTCTATTGAATTTTGAATGAAATATATGCTCAAAGACTGAAAGCTGAAGCCAGCAGGATTGGACTTGCCATCAACGTTTCGAAGACAAAATACATGAGAGGAAGAGATTCTAGAGACGACAATGTGAACCTCCCACCCGAGTTCGGATTGACGGTGACGAAATCGAGATGGTCGACGAATTCATGTATTTGGGCTCACTAGTAACCGACGACAATGATAACAGCAGAGAAATTCAGAGAAGGATCTTGGCGGGAAATCGTGCCTACCTTGGGCTCCGGAGGACGCTCCGGTCGAACAAAATTCGCCGCCGCACGAAGTTGATTATCTACGGCCACGAGACCTGGACTATGCTCGTGGAGGACCAACGCGCCCTTGGAGTTTTCGAACGAAAAGTGTTGCGTACCATCTATGGTGGCGTGCAGATGGAAGACGGAACGTTGCGCAGGAGAATGAACCATGAGTTGTATCAGCTGCACATTCGTTGTATTGGTACGAACTTTCATGAAAAATAACGGATCAAAGACCAAAAATATCCACAAATTAGATCCAGGAAAAGAAGTCTCCTAAAGTACCTGGATATACTGAGTAGTTTGAACCATTTCTTTTTCACAGTATCGGTCTGTATAGGACTTAATTATCCATATTTCCTGCACGAGAATTCCGAACGAAACAATATGAATATGGATGAAGGATGAATGGAAATAGACCGCATTGCAATCAATTGAATGCACGGCTTTTATGCTATCGACATAGCCTAGACATTTCACACTATTTACTTCAATGCAAATAAAAACTTTGAAATATCTACCTGTCTCATTCACGAATCGCATTCTCCCTGTCGTTCTCTATTTAAGGGACTTGAAAGCACATGTGACCTTGTCTCACTTTACTATATTCAATTGCGCGTTAAAATACTGGACCAGTAAATTCTATTCTGTACATAAATCTTTTTTTCGGGATATGTGACCAAAAACTAAACTTCGAATTCCAAAGCAAATTGAACGTTCTAGGTTCCTGATAACTAATTAAGTTCCAACAATAAAGTAGAAACACCAGCTACTTTTAAAACGACGCCATCAAGTAAAGAAGCATGAAAACAAAAAGAATAAAACCAAAAAAAGATGGAAGCCCTAGGAAGTCCATTGCATATTTATTAGCCTTTTCTCAGAAGATGGGATTTTCAAAAACATTTCAAAACTTTCTGATGCGATGGTTCTCAAATTCGTACAATCCGTTTTATTCATTTTCTTTATTCAAAAAATGTTTTTAGCTTCAAATATATGACAATTTCATTTTAATTAATTATTTCATTCCGCATCTTTTTATTCGTTTTGTTCATCTGCGTTCATTTTACTTATTTTATTCGTTTCATTCATTGGATTCACTCTGATCAGTTTATTCTTTTTCTGCATTTAACTTATTTTATTCATTGTTTTCATTGTATGCATTTTATTCATTTTTCCAGTTTATTCATTTTGTTCAATTTCTTCATTTAAATAATCTGACTACTTTTTCAGTTTTTATCATTTCATCCAAATAATTTATTTGATTTAATTTATTTCTTTATATAAATTTATAACCTTTTACCATTGTTCAATTTTTCATTTTAATAAATGCATTTAATTCTGCTCATTTTCTTCTTTTTATTCATTTTATTGCTTCAGCTCATTTATATGATTCATTTGATTCATTTGATTCATTTGATTCATTTGATTCATTTGATTCTTTTGATTCTTTTGATTCATTTTATTCATTTGATTCATTTGGTTCATTTGATTCATTTGATTCATTTGATTCTTTTGATTCTTTTGATTCATTTGATTCATTTGATTCATTTGATTCATTTGATTCATTTGATTCATTTGATTCAATTGATTCATTTGATTCATTTGATTCATTTGATTCATTTGATTCATTTGATTCATTTGATTCATTTGATTCATTTGATTCATTTGATTCATTTGATTCATTTGATTCATTTGATTTATTTGATTCATTTGATTCATTTGATTCATTTGATTCATTTGATTCATTTGATTCATTTGATTCATTTGATTCATTTGATTCACTTGATTCATTTGATTCATTTGATTCATTTGATTCATTTGATTCATTTGATTCATTTGATTCATTTGATTCATTTGATTCATTTGATTCATTTGATTCATTTGGTCATTTGATTCATTTGATTCATTTGATTCATTTGATTCATTTGATTCATTTGATTCATTTGATACATTTGATTCATTTGATTCATTTGATTCATTTGATTCATTTGATTCATTTGATTCGTTTGATTCATTTGATTCATTTGATTCATTTGAATCATTTGAATCATTTGATTTATTTGAATCATTTGATTCAATTGATTCATTTCATTCGTGTGATTCATTCGATTCATTTTATTCATATCTTTAATTTTATGCATTTCATGTTCAGTCATTCGTTTTATTTCATTCAATTTGTGAGTATGAGTCAATTTATTCTATTAATCTTATAACTATTTCTTAATATAATCTTAATTTTTATTTAATAACCTAATCTAATTTGATTCGTGTATATTATAATTTTGATTAACATTAATTTTTCTACTCATTTTATGAATTTAAAAACCAATTATTTCATTTTTTGCTTTACTTTTTTATTTCGGTTGTTTTGTTGATTTCTATAATTTATTCAGTTTATTCGAGATTTTATTCGTGCAAGACTAGAAACTGTTTTCATCCCACCTCTAGTTGGGTGCCTACTTCTCGTGAGTCCTGCAAACTAATCCAATAGTTAAATGTGTAAGATATGTCTCATCTCACTTGCAGGTGGATTAAATCGGTTTTTGAAGCTTGTTTTGCCAAATAAATAGTTTGACTCCCGTTCACTTCAATTGAAGTTTTTGCCATTGGCTCTTTGGGAAAATATTAGAGGAAAATACATTAAACTCTATAACTTTCGAACTAGCCTTTAGAAAATTACACTTCATATATTTTTAAAGGGAGTAATCTTAATTTTTGAATGAGAGTACATCTGTTTCTTTAAGAATGCAGTTAGAGTTTTGGGATATTTTGTCCGTGAAACCCCCTATTTTTAAAAATCATTTCTGCTGTATTCTACAAATCATACACTTTTTGCAGTTTTTCTAATGGTCAATAATTCTGTACCGGTTGAGACCGAACTCCTGATTAGACGTAATATATAGAGCAATTTTTTCGTCAAATATGGCGTCGTTCTTATTGATGAAATTCATATGTTTTTATTTCACTGTATTGGAATATATGCGCTACTATATAGAAGTACTGGTATTTCGACTTTAAATTTTTTTTTGTGGTTTTTACTACGTAAATGCGAAAATCATCCATTTCATTTTCATATGTCAAAAACCTATTTTAATCCACCTAGTGGTGTAATTGTGCCTTTCTCATATATCTAAACAATCATTTAATAAAGCTGGTTATGTTCAATATAAATGTGGAAATAACACATTCATATCATACTTGGCACGTATATACATATGCACGACTGCCACGAACCTGATGAGCAACATGTCAAGGCTGACACACTTCAAAAATACAAATATAATATTCAATCAGCAGACATGAGTTCAATTTTGTCTACCTGATAACATGTTTTGGAATGCTGGGTGGTGGGTGGGCTTTTAGTGAGATGGGGAGGGGGACACACTTCCTACAACAAACCACCTCCCTCCCACACATGCCATGGTGTGGGAGGGAGGTGGTTTGTTGTAGGAAGGAGATAGGGGTGTAATTGGAGGGGTGATACACCCTGCCGCATACTATACCTTCCATTTGAGACTAGGTTAGTGAAAATTGATTCAGTCATCACCGAAGAACCGATGTGGCTTTAGTTCTAGAATATGCCCCCACATACACACATATAAATGCACACAAATATTTTCGAATCTCGCCGAATTGAATCAAATGGAATACGACAGGTTAATTTTTATTTATTAATTTCATTCTTTATTAAGCTCATAATCCATATTTTTACAAACATTTTTATATCGGTTTATGTATCCCAAAATGACTGCAAGAAATAGGGAATATTAATGAAAATCAAATTAAATATAATGTCATACATACGGTGGCCGGGCAACCGCTCTGCCTCAATTGCTCGTCGTACGCTCTTTCCGAGAGCAGTTGTACGACGAGCGAGTCGCTCGAACGTTTCCATACGAGTTTCCTGTGAATTTAGATGACATAAGTATTTTGCCTTAGAGTTAAATATGCACATATTTACCAGGCTAATTCCACGTGCCCGATCTTGGTTCCGTTGGTCACGTTGGTCACGCTGATTTCGTTGCTTCCGACAATTGTTATTCTGTTGTTGCTGCTGCTGTTTTCGTTGCTGCCGTTGTTGCTGCTGTTGTTGCTGTTGTCGTGGCTGTTGTTTTTGCTGATGTTGTTGCTCTTCTCGTGGCTGTTGTTTTTGCTGCTGTTGTTGCTGATGTTGTGGCTGTTGTTGTTGCTGCTGATGTTGCTGTTGTTGTTGTTTAATGCTCAGTTTCATCCGCTGCTCTTCGTTCTGCTCCTCGCACAACTCCATTAGATCATCTTCTATGTCCAGCATATCCATCTCTTGCTCACTCATCTTGAATAAATCTACACCAAACCAGAAAGGGAAAGAGAATTTCACTCTGAGATCCGGTTTTAAGAAGAGACTTACCCGTAACCTTCTTAAAGTTGCAAAAATCACCGGTTCGTAGAAAAACACTACCTATCTGGCCGATGCAACGAAACAGTTTGTTTTATTTATTGCTAGGCGACCGTTTTTTTTTGCGTCAAAACAACCTGAAATTTAAATTCCGGCTGAACTGGAACCCCATTAACAATAATAAGGCGTAATGTTACTCGTCAATGACTACACACTCGTTTGACACTAATCATGGTTTAAAACAAACATTACTCAGAAAAATGAGTAGCGCATCAAAATAAATACTATACTGGTATACTTGCCCAATGTCGAGTAACATTGAATCAAATATTGCTGCTGTTATCGATCGGGGAATAAAAGGTTACCAGATATCGAGAGAATGCTCAACAAGGACGGATATTCCAGCAGCTGAAGGATCAAAACTAGAACCATGTCGAATGAGAGAATCCGTAGAAAAGAAGTTCACGCCTTATCTGATAACTACAGAAGAGAACTAATCGGTTCGAATTATTCTGGAAAAACTTTAGATTAAATCGTAAGTAACATTGAGAGCCTCTCTTTGTTTATTTTCTCTTTCGATTATTACGACTTTGCACTAATTTTTCAGTTCATATCGAAAACCGACAGTTTTCACTAGAATATTATACGAAGAGTTTAGTAGTAAATGTCGAAACGAACGAGTAATGAACAAAAGAAAAAGTAATCAAAGAAAATCTCTCATTGGTGAAAGACAACAGAAATGCATCACTCCTCCTTTATTCGGGCTTGCGACCGGCAGTTACATTTCTCAATACTATGCTATTTACTCACTTGATTGCTAAATCATGCATTCCAAATAGTACACTACAGAGAAATATATACTGGCGGAGTTACATGCAAGGATAGGAACACAGGAAATAGGGATAAGTTTGCAAAAGTGTGTGGTTATAAATAAGAGAGAGGTGTAGGAGATTGGTTAGGTTACATACGAGACCTACGAGAGAAAACATGCAAACCAGCGTGTATTAGGTTAACCCTCCGGAAGTCGCGCAAATGGCTCGAACGAGCACCCGCTGGTGCCCTAAGACGATTTCGCTAGATTTTCAAAGCAGCGTGCACTCAGTGCACTAGCGCGACTGCCGGAAGGTTAAGCACAATCTAACATAACGACGAAAAATGAAGCGAACGAATATCGTTTAACAAGTTTCGATAGTGTGTTCTCTTGAGAGTTCATGTGTTGCATCCGAACCCACGTTAATCTTGAAATAAACGAGGATCATCAAACACGATATGGCCTGTGTTAGGCCAAAGAGACCAAGCGCCATTTTGAAATACATGGTCTAAAAACACTTTCGCATCCAAAATAGCATTAGCAAGACTCACATCTATTTATTTTAGGGAACACAAATAGCAAAAGAAAGCAAATAAGTGTTCCTCAACTTAACGTTAATGGTAAGTTATCTAAAAATGCATTTAAACATGCAAAATGCTAGAGAAAAATTATGGCGCTCAGTTCGGTTTGGCTTAACGGAGGCCATATGCCATATTTGATAAAACTACAACACAAGCATAAGCATGAGTATAAGAGAGATCTATATTTGAGAAAACTACAACATGAATCTATAATCTAAACTACTGGTCTTTCTACATACAGTTTCTTGTTTCAACTCATGTGCATGAATATTTTGCTAGCATAAAATCATTGGTTCAGTTGAAGAAATTAGCTAGTACTGATATTCAGCCTCATAAACTACCACCATAACCAATAACGCATCCCCAACCATACATTCAGAAATTGATTCGGAATCCTGATTGATTTCTGAATGAATTCCAGGTCAAAGAAAAATTCGATTCCAACTTTATACAGCTGGAATACACTCAGAAATCATTCGGGATTTCGTGCCGATTTCTTAATGGTTTGACCAGGCACGACAGTGTTTGGTGATATGAATATGGGTGGAAAATGCGTTGGTATGTGCACACTCAGCCACCTCTATTGTAGAAGATTTAAGCTAATATGGAAATTCTTATTCAGCCTTCTACTAATTTTTGAAGTCTAAAGCTAGTGTGCATTTTTATTTCAACGTATTTTTATTTTTATTTCATAGATGTCTCAAGGTTTATGAAATCAAAGGTAACGTTTTCTTGTATTCTAAGCAAAAGATTAATATGAGTATTTCTAGAACCAGTGCTACGAATATGTAACACTGTAGGAGATGCACAAGAAACGCATGGTTTAATAACATAAATTTTATAAGCTCTGCCAGTCTTTTCGAGAAGATATATGCACCGTTCAATAAGGTATGTGCACACTCAGCCACCACTATTATAGAAGATTTAAGCTAATATGAAAATTCTTATTCAGCCTCTTCTACTAATTTAGTAGTCTTTAGCTAGTGAGCCATTTTATTTGAACTTATTTTTTTATGTTTTGTAATGTTTTAGTGTGTAAACAAATTAGCCAAATCATATGTCTCGAGATTGATAAAATCATAGGTTGTGACCTTTTACTAGGACGGTCACAATACTACCCTTGGTCACTGAGTCAGCTAAAATTACATTACCATATTTATTGTCATTTTTTTGTTTTGCGTGTACATAAATAACAGCGCACGGTCCCCGTTACGTGTTTGACGAGGCCTGTTCTTTGTGTACACCGGTAAAAATATTGTTAGTAAATGTCTAAGTAAAACATAAACGTCACGTCGGTTATCACTCCATGTTTTCATGTTTGAGTTTCGTTTAAGTTTTGCTTAGTAGTCCTGGTTGGTGTCAAAGTTAGATTTTGTTATTTATTTATTTATTTATTTATTTATTTATCTATTTGTTATTTATTCGTTCATTACTATTTATTATATTTATTGAATTACTCATTTTGTATATACAATCTCAATTTATATTATACTTAATTATTATATCATACTATCTCTTGTTATTCTATTAAAATATTATGTAAAACTGGGAAACAAGTTACATGTATTAAAATATTTGTCATTCGCTATAAAAATTTGAATTCAAAAAAATTATATTACGACGCCAACCCTAAACGATAAATGTAAACGTCTGTTGTCATCATCATAACGTCTGCCGTCATCATCATACTGTCATCATGATAATGTCATCGTCATCGAATGCGGGGCGGTTTGATGCGGGTGATCGGAGGCAGGGCCCGGAGGGAAACTGTTTGGAAACCGGACAAGGAGAGGATAAAAGGGTCCAGAATAGCAAGATCCGGTCTCTTATAGTTAATTGAGCCCGGTGGAGTAAGTACCAGCACAAGCGGTCACACGTCAAACGTGCCCGCGAGTTTCGTTCGGTAGCCAGTATTGTGTGGAAGACCGGTCCGTGAAGAAAAGCCCTAAGCGGGCAAGTTATACGCTATTGTGTACGCCATTACAACCCTAGTACCTAAAGGGTTTGGTAGTTAACCGTTGTGAAGAAACAACTCGCTCGACTTTGTTGAACTCCTATACAAACAGTGCGCGTAGTGTCACTCCCCGGGTCGCTTTGTGTAAAGCCGGCCTTCGTATAAAAAAAACGGCCGAATTGCTGCTAACGAAGACCCCTCATCATCATCGTCATCGCCAGGCACTGACTGCACCCTCTCCGGCAGGCCCGCCGTTGATCGCCCCGCACCTCCCCTGGATTGCTGCATGTCGACCAACGAGTTACACGGCCGCAACGAAGCACCACGCGGTGCCCAACAAGGAAGATGTCAGCAAAATAAAATGCGCAAGTAAAATTATCCCTTTTTGTTTTAAAATTATTCCCTACCCCAACAAAAAGTGAAACTAAATTAAAATTAAATAAAAATGTCTGGTCTTTAAGTGTAATTTAGCTGTGTCGTCTATTTTTTTGTTAAGTGAGTCCATTTGCTTGTTTCCGCTCAGTTCGACTTCCGCTCAGTGACCTTTGGTATTTGAAGGGTTGAAAGTTCTCCCACGTGTAAATTTCCTCTGGAGACAATAAGAAAATGACCCTAGCCGGTGACTAAGGTGGTACGGCCACCTCGTGTAGTAAAAAGTGAATTGTAACAAGGTAACGTTTTCTTGTATTGGAAGCATAAGATTATAATGAGCATTTCCAGAACCAGCGTTACGAAGATGTAGCACTATAGGAGATGCACAGGAAACACGCGGTTTAATAACATACATTTTATAAGCTATATCAGTCTTTTAGAGAACATAAATGCATCGTTCAAGTTTCATGCACAGAGCAAATAACGAGTCTTGATTACCCCATTGACCATTACCACAACAAAGTTTCAACAACATTACCATACTATCGGTTTTCATAAAACCACTTGAATGCAATGATGAGAAAAATTGTATATTTTCTATGACACTTTTAAATGCTAAAATGCGTAAATCGCCAGAGAAACTCTCATTTCCAGTTAGAGCATACGAGATAGAATTGAACTGGCAATTGCCGTCACCAGTGATTGGGATTTCTCGAAAGTTTGGCAGGATTTGCTCTGAGAATAATGTATCACATTCAGCATTATATACTTGCAATCGAGCTGTTTTAAAATATTTTGAATTTAAATCTATACAGCGATGGTATGGTTTAAGCAGCTGTTTTATCTCTTCTATGCATGATCCATTCCAAACGTCTAATGTATCAAGATAATCAAATAGCAAATTACTTGCATCTTGGTCAAAATTATGGAAAGTTGATACCGATTCGACTGATTCAGTCGACCACTCGAGAACCTTTGTATGTAAATCTTGGTCAACAATGCTCAAATCACTATCACTGCACTGCACTGACATGCAAGCTATTTTACCAGATAAAATGTCCCTTGAGCAACTACTTACAGAAGCCCTGTGATCATATCATTTTTTGGTATACCTCTGAACACAGATGAATTAATATTAATTTTCTCCCTCTCTGGTATTATACAAAATATTGGTTTGTGATCAGAAAAATAGCATTCATATACACCAGCCTTCAGCTCATTGATGTTAGAATATAGAACGTCTAGTCTTGATCCAAGAATAGTTGTAGCTTCAGTTAAACTATCCGTCAATTTCATAGTTTGCATTAAAGATTTGAACTGCATCACGTCATCACTTGTAGTGTCATTAATATTGAAGTTAAAATCGCCCATAATTATAGTTAACTGTTTCTCGAAGTTATTAATTTTCGTTAGCTGAGCTTTGAAGTCAGAAAAGCTAGCTTTTGGTGATTTATATCCAGTAATGATTGATACTCCATTCAAATTCATGTGTACTAAATCTATATGACTATGATATTTTCCTTTGTTCGGTTTGTAGTATATTACTGGTTCAATGTTTGTCATTTTCAAGTTTGCTTTTCCAAAACACATGACACCTTTTGCGCTATTTTTCTTCACATATTCAGGATGACGAAGTGTATCAGAACGATAAATGAGTTCAAATCCAGGAATGATGATTTTTTCATTCGAATATGTACAAGTTTCCGAGAATACTAAAACATCGCACCTCAAATACCACTTATCAGAAATTATATGTTTAATACTTGTACGTAAGGATCGGACATTTAAATAAGATATTACCAATCCATCTACATTTGTCAAGTTGTTGAATGCCAGACTTAATTGTCGTTCCGATCGCAATCTTCGCATTTCCTTTAAACTTGCTTCAATTGTATTGTTACTCTTCATATTTCCGAAAAACCTACCCAATATATATAAGCCGGAAAGCTTCGATACACGACTTAGCGCTACATACACTAACTGACGGGTTAAGTTGCAAGATTTCCGGAAATCGACACAAACGTTAGCATAAGTTTGCCCTTGGCTTTTATGAATTGTTAACGCCTCGCAAGGAACCAGAGAAAATTGATAGTAAGGTTATACTGTTTTCTAATGATCGGCGTCCATGAAGTTTTAATTCCAGCATTTATCATAAAGTCGTTATATCGTGCGCGAATTTTTTTTTCCAACAAGTTTGGATGAAAAACTTAGGAATGCAATTTTCGGTTTATTCGTTCCTGGATCATGATATACCTTCTCTAGCACACCAGTAGCACCATTAACAAGGCCATCAGATACATCTAGATTTGCTGTAATCATGTATTTAATTCCAAGTTTTAAACGTAGTTTGTATGGGTAACCTCCACAATCTTTAGTAGGCTTTCTTTTCCACATTTCTAGCTTAATATTTTTTTGTTGGTTTTTGAGATTTCCAGTTATAATATCGATGGCAACGCACTCAATTTCAATTGAAGATGAGGCCGTAATTCTTTTGTCATTATATTTCTCAACATCTGCATTGGTGTAATATAGTCTTATTGCAGTGTCCGGTACATCGTTTTCTTCGACTTCTCGAGTTCTGATTAAGTCAATATCTTCATCAGTCATTTCTCCACGAGCAAAGTTATTGAGTGCAAGAGCAAAGCTTCTATCATCTTTTTGCCGCATCACTTCTGTAAGCTCGTAAAATTGAAATTCATCCCAAAGTGGTGAGAGTTCCATCCTAATCAAACTATGTTTTGGAACACTAAAAATTGACGAATCCTTAACCGGCGATAACTGAAGAAAATCGCCAACCGTGATTACTGACATTCCTCCAAAACTATCGTTCACCCCAGTGATTTGACGTAATCTAGTATCAATCCGACCAAATATTGTACTTCCTACCATAGATATTTCGTCTATTACTATAAGTTTACAATACATTAATTGTTGTCTTAAGTTGTTGGCAATATCCATCGGCAAGTCAGGCATATTAGCACTTTCCTGTAATGGAAGAGCAAAGGCAGAATGCAAAGTGTTGCCTCCAATCAAGAAAGCTGCTTTTCCTGAAAAGGCACATAGTAATACCTTGACAGAATCCAAGCTTTGATCTTTTGTATTTGTATTCATGTATTCTAAGTGGTATGTAACAAGTTGGAATATTGCTGATATTACCATACTTTTACCAACCCCAGCAGACCCAGAAATGAATATTCTTAGAGGTAACTTGCGAGTTGTAAAGCATTTTAATACATGCATAAGTATCTCCAACTGTCGTGAGTTCAATTTACTTATAGTGTCGAAAAGGTTAACCACATCTACTTTTGGAGGCGCAGAGTATGTAAAAGGTACATTTTTTTTCGGGCGATCTATTCCGCCTTGCACTAGAATATCAATTTCCTGGTCTTTCGGAATTGTTTCAGCTTCGAATTCTTCAGCTTCTTCTTCCTTTAGTAGCATATTATTTACATTAACTGCTTGAATAGCTTTATCAAGTTCATCATCTGTCAAGGCAAATAGTTTAGAACGATTTCTTTCGATTTCTTCAGTATTTTTAACGAATGTTTCATGCCAGTTCACTGATTCAATTTCATCATTTTCATTCCGCCAAGGATAGAACAGTAATCATTGTTCCCGGTAATAATTATCAGGGTCTTGCCCAAGTTTATACCGTACATATCGGATTATTCGAGCCTTTGTTCGACGGTGATGATCGAACTGATTTTCCACTTCAATTTCAGCCTCGTCATCTGAAACTAAATTTTTATCCTTTCGTGGTCTATTCGCAGTACGAAAATAGTAAGCGGCATATTCCGCTAGGCATACATTTACTAGTCCTATTCGCTCAGCGTAATGGGTAATGACATCCTTTCCGGCAATTTGAGTTGAATCGGGATCAAGTTGCTGGAGCTCCTTGGTAGATTTTAAAAACACCACTCTATCATTTTGTCTACCAGTGTTTATAAAAATGGACGCACGACTAAATTCAGTGAGAGGAGTTCCCAAGCAATGATAAACAGCTTCGGATGTTGACATTAAATGGCTATTTAAAAATTTGTTGGCAATACAACGAAAACGTTCTTGCAAACTTTGGTTTCCTTTATCCAATTCTGTTTGCAGATTTTTTAACCCTCTTGACAAGCCAGATTCTGCTTTGGCAACATAATCAACAATATATTGTGCGACTCCATACTCATCTTTAACTATTTGTAAATCAACGTTTGATTCCATTAAATTTAGGATTGTTGTATTGTATGTGTTGATATCTACTTCGCAGCTTTTTCGCTTGTAAAATATTGTTAATCTGCCAATAGAACATCTTACAGCTATTATATATGCCTCTTGTGTCATTTTAAGATCTCTCAAAATATCTTCGAAAGATTTATCAACACGTTCTTTATTTGTATAGAATTGGTCCATTAATTTTCTGATTTTCTTGAGATTTTCCATTTACAGTTTTCTCTTCTGGGCGCAATGGCTCAAGAATCATTGTTTTCGGCATAACAATTTTTGGAAAATTGAAACGACATAAATTTTATGAAGAGTAACAATAAAATTGCCTTTACTGCAAGTTGCAGTGTGTTTATGGCGAAGATATTTACAAAATGGATTCTTTTCGTCATATTGGCAACTAATAAAATTATCGGTAAATTCAACAACCTTAGCAAAACTGTCCGGATTGTCTGAATCGAGTTTGGGGGCTCCTTTCACCCACAGAAGGACATGGTCATGAGGCGATCCTCGTTGTTGGAATTCTCGTCTCCGGAAAAAATCTGATACCACATGTCTTTCAAAAATCCCTCCTTCTCTGATTGTTTTCATCAGCTGTTTAATTTTATTGTTGTAATACATAGCAGAGAATATGGGATTATCATTCACCAGCTTAGATTTTTCTTGGTAGGACACATTTATTGCTGATAGCAACGAAATTTTTTCCCCAGAAGTGTATTGAACTAATCCTTGAATTAGCTCTGGCCAGTTGGTCTCAACAGGAGAAAATGTGGCGAAAAATGTGGGAGGTCCTTGTTGTCTTATTAACGCGAAGACAACTTTCTTAATATGTTCCATATAAGCAGGTGTACAGCGTATGTGGTTCATAAATTTTAGTCCATCATTATGTTGTCTCAATTCAGCTATGAAATTTGGGTTTAACGCTTCGACAGCAGTTACTCCTCTCGCGTTCGTTTTTTTTCATCGTAGTTTTTATTGAGCTGAATGCTTCATGGAACAGCTTAGTTTTTGCTAAATATAATACGCGTTTGGGGTCCATTTTATTTCCGAAAAATCGAACTTCCCATTTAATAATGTCTGAGATTGTAATATTTTTATCAAGAAGTTTCCGAGGTTGTCCACCAAAAGTCTTGGGAAAGCATAAATATTCTATGTCAGGATTTCTGTATGGTGATACGGGGCACTGGTTTGCCCTGGGGCCATCACAACCACCGAGTTATTTGCCACAATTTCGTTGAAATCAAATAAGAGACATTCATCATCTCCATCATTCAGTTGTTGGTAAAATTCGTTTTCACTATCCATATCATCATCATACGCAATATTTTCATTTCCATCTTTTAATGAGATTAAGTCATCGATGTTCGCATCATTTTCATACTCACCCGAAAAATTATTTGCGAATTCTATGCCATATTTTTGGTACAGCTCTGTGCTCCGCAAATAATTAGCCGTATTTTTGAGTACTTCTGGACGAACATATCCGCGGAGATAACTGGAAGAATGTCCTAGATTTCTTTTAAAATCTACGGGAATTGCCACAATATTAATATTGTGAAGATTTCTTGGAAGCGATAAATTCATTTCATTCACATCTACAGGAATGTATACGACGCTGCCTTTCATTCCTACTTGCGGGTTTGAAGCTCGGTGGGACATTAGAATAACTTTCATAAATGGAACAAATGGAGCCAGCAATCTCTCTTCAATATCGTTAAGAATTTTTAAGCATTCAGGTACTAGAGGTAATTTCAATCCATTGCTACTCGCCAGTTTTGGTACTTTCCCATTTTCTATATATATGATGCATGTATGACAAGCATAATTTTGCATTCGTTCATCATAACTATTCAAAATTCGGGAGTCGATTATCGATTCACTGAATCGGGCTTTGATCTTCAGTTTTAATTTTACCTTTTCACGAGTAATTTTCACAACACCTGCTTCAAAAAAGGCTCCTTCGCAACAACAGCACATGTAATTTGGAACTTGTTGCCTATTTTCAATAAATTTCAACAGTAATCGTGATTGTATATTTGACCTGTCTTCATTAAGATGGTTGTACACGGTATTACGATGAGTAATAATTGTACATCCTCGCTGAACACGTTTGGTCATTCTATCATGATTTCTTTCCGATTCTCTGTACGAATTTTCATCGCGTAAGGTGTGCATTCGTAAGACGTTAGCTTCGTTCTCCTTCTGTGTGTAGTTTTGTTCAGAACGAATGACTTTCATTCGATCTTTATTTGTAATTCTTTCGTTTCGTTTATAACCTTCATCCTCGGCCCTTTTTTTCTGAATCCTCTCATTGTTTTTGATTTTCTCTTGAGTAGCATAATTTTCATCATCCGCTCTTTTTCTTTTTATTCTTCGACCGTTTTTATCGTTTTCCTGTGTTCTATAATCTTCATTCTCTGTTCTCATTTTCTCCATCCTCCGATTATTTTTGATTTTCTCCTGGGTTACATAACTATCATCCTCCGTTCTTTTCCTTTTCATTCTCCGCTTGTTTTTATCCTTTTCCTGTGTTGTATAATCTTCATTCTCTGCTCTCATTTTTTCCATTCTCTGATTGTTTTTGATTTTCTCCTGGACTACATAATTATCATCCTCCGTTCTTTTCCTTGCTATTCTTCGCTTATTTTTATCCTTTTTCTGTGTTATATAATCTTCATTACTTTTTCTTTTATTTTGCATTCTTATAACATTTTTATCTCTCTCTTGTATTGCATAAATTTCATCCTCGTTTCTTGTTCGTTCCATCCTTCGTGTATTATTGATTTTCTCCTGAGCTTGATAATGTTCTACTTCTCTCATGATTTTCATTCTTTTTATATTTTTGCTTTTTTCCTGTGCTGTATAATCTTCATCTCTAGCTCTCTTTCGTTTAATCCTTTGAGTGTTTTTAACTTTTTCTTGGATTGCATAATTCTTATCTTCAGTTCGTTTCATCTGCATCCTTTGTTTGTTCTTTCTTCGCTCCATGGAGAAGGTATCTCTACGACGTAATAGTTGCATTCGCTCAATATTTTTCCTTTTCTCGTTCTCTTTATATGTGGAGTCGCATCGTTTTTCTTTTATATTTTCTTGCTTTTTTTTCTTGCGCATTATTTTTTATTATCAAATCCACATAATACATCTTTTGCAATGTTATTATGACACTCTGTTGATTCATTTTCATTCCTTTTTCTATCATAAGAGCGCCTTGATCCTGTTTTCTTTAACAAGGTCTTCTTTTTAGTTCTTGGCATTTTCGGTAAACAAGCTGGAACAATAAGTTTAGCCGTAACGAATCTTTGTATAAATATAGACTTCAGCAACATTTAAGACCTCTAGGTAGAGTGTTGACAAGTTAAATTTGACGTATTCAAACGCTTTGGGTATGAGAACTACGAGAGCGATTTATGATTTCAGGTCAGAATTGCGACCAGTATCACTTTCGCCAATTTAGATGTTAGCGGCGAGACGAGTTAGAATATCAGCCAACTAAAACTTTATTAATTTTGAATTTTTCTTAAGGGTTCCATTTAGGTCGTAGAAAAATTGTGCAAATTCTATGGTCGATTGGTCAAACTATATTTCTGTACCCATGGTTTAATGTTTACATAGGAATTCGTATGGGGAAAGAGACTTTTACAAATTAACAAAATAATTCCTCCACGAATGGTCCATTGCCTACTAAAACTCAATTGAAAGATCATTTTTATAGAAAATTTATCAAGGAAGCACCCATCTTACTCGAAGTGAACACTTTTTCATTAAGTTATAGATTTTCAAGTTTTTTTTAGCCATGTTTCGAAGAACACCTTAAGCATCACAATGAATTAACGAGAAATAGAAATACTCGACGCTGGAATCGGCATTAAGTAATACAGACAAAAATACAGACAAAAAATATATCTACGAGTATGTTTATTCATCTTTGTTTTGAATTTTTGATATTTTTGACAGTTAAGATAATAAGTACATACGTGATGTGTGGTTCCGAAGGATTTGTGTTCTATTAGTTACAAAGCTGTATTAGACCAATAATTTTAAAAGTACGAGGATGGTCATCTTGCTTGGGGTCACTGCCTTTGACGCACTTCCCCTACTACTAATTACGTGTGCATCAAATATTTAATTAGTGATCACTTACGCTGTCGCACAGAAATACAATTCAACATCCCACAAATTCTGATCCCTAATAACAAGCGAATGGCTCACAAATAAATATAAATGATGGTCCCTGTAATTCTAAAGACTGACAGAAACTGTAAATATTCAATGTTTTATTATCGTTAGGAAAAAGTGACACAATATCCCCATGTGGATCAAATTGAGCAGCCCTGTTTTCAAAAAAATTTGATCAAATCTTAGGCCACAAGAAATAAATAAAAAAAAAATTCACATTTTCCTAACTATTTCAAACATAAAAATACTTTACCAAAAAAATACTTTACCAAAAACGTTGTACTTTCTAAAAAATCTACGACATGGGCCATTTATCAATTTATTTCATGTGGACGTATACCTCATGTTACAACGACTTACGAATAATAATATTTACATGAACAAATTACTCAGAAAGACATTTGATCAAGATATAATGTTGAATCTAATAGTTCCGAAAATGCTGTTAAAACTATAACAAGAATTTCGTTAGCATAATATGTCACTAAATCAATGATAAATAAGATACTTAGTAAACTAAGTGAAATTAATTTTAAATGTTCAATAAAATATAATGATTATGCGACATGGTAATTTTGCCCCTCAAGATTGGTTATATTGCCCCACAAGGTAAAATAGCAAGCAAAAAGTCAGTCATTACCTACAATCATTATTTTTGATGGGAATCCACCGGCAGCGGTGGGTAGCCGCTGTAGACACAGCCATTAACTTACACAATGTGGCAAACCCGCCACGACTGTAAGTGCAGTGACAATAGTCTAATAAAAATCTATTCCGACATTCGAAAGACAAACAGAGATGAACAGCAGCAATCATCATTGATTGATGCTAATCGTCGACAGGTTTGTGACAATGGTGATCCTGCGTGGCTTTTCTTCTCGGTTGTCACGGTAAAGATGCTGGAGAACTCGAGTGATTTGTAGTTACCTACCTAAGCTCGACCCTCACCAGTAGCAGACAAAAGTTAAGCCCGCAAGATATTAAGCCTGTTCTAATGACCCTGCCACTTCTACTTTTCCTATCTGTATACTTCACATCCTTGCTCTCATCTGAGTACTATGGCTCTAATTTTCATAACTTTACCTACCCAGTAATCTCTAGCTAATTGAATGTCGTTAAAATGTAAAAAAGAAAATGTGACTAACATAGTCAAAATAAAAAAGGAAAAAAATTATTTTCAAAGATTTTGAAATTTCTTCAGCACGTTGGACAACTACATGTGAAGAATACAGAGACCAATAGAGAGAAATTTGAGATTATTTGCACGTTTTGCTACAGATAGTGATCTAGACCTTAGGGTACGCATATTGTCCCACTTTCCCCAATTGTATTTTATCCCATTTTGCGCAAAAAATCAGTAAAAAGCACAAAAATTTCGTCTTTTTAAGGGAACATTACTTTTGCAGGTGATTAAGTATAACTTACTTACCAAAAGCGATTTCTTATTAGATACTTACAACGAATGATTTATCAAAACCAAACTACACTTTTGAACACCACACTCAACCAGTGTTGGGAAAAAATCAAAATATCAATGTTCACAAAAGAATCTTTTCATCGCCGATTTTCTAATAAAAAAATCACTGATATAAAATATCGCTATAGAAAAAATCGTCAGTGAACTTCAAGAGTGCCGATGTTTGGGAACATTATTCGGTTCAAGCAAATATCGGAAGAAGAAAAGATCGCTTGCGAACTTTTATATCGGAGAAAATATAGAAAAAAGTTCGCCTTATGAAAACATCTTGCAAGATCTTCGAACAAGTGATTTCCAAGGGATTTCCAAAGGTTCCTAAAACCTATAGATTAACATGATACAAAAAACCTCTTCCTACAATATTGCGGGACAGCTCAATGGGATAAAGCGTCAGTCTACCTTAGTATCAACGAAGCTTTCTTCAGAAGCCGACGCGTAAAAAAAATAAAAATTCAATCGACAGAATTAAAATGAGAAGGAAAGAATTTTTTTTCTCCACGTAATCTTTTATGCATCGCTAGATCTAAAATATCCACAAACTGTATAGTGCTTGAATGGTATGTTGTCAAAATATATATGGAAAGAAGCAAATTCTTAACAACCCGTTGTTTTGTATGGTCGAGTATGGAAGTTTCATATACAATCACATTTTCGATGTGGTGTGCAAAGCATCACTAAAAGCGTTTTTCGCTTCCGGATGTCTCTTTTGCTATGTTGCTTTGGGTGAACATTTTTTCAAGAGTTTCACTGAAGCAGAAGTTCGCGTGCGAACTTCGATGCTAAGAATCATTGAATATTTGTCTCAAGAATGATACATTCGGATGCGATGTTTGGTTTCACAGATTTTTGTTTGGAAATGTTCTGGGAAAGATTAATTCGCGAATGAACCTGGAATGAACTTTCATTGATAGTGATTTTCCCAACACTGCACTCAACTGGAAATAGAATTAAAATAATTTAAAGTGCGTTTCAAACAATGAAATTAGATAGATCCCGATTTATGTTTCGGTATTGTTGGATAAATCCATCTAATTTGTTTTGTTTTGACAACCCAAATAAAAAGAAATCTTACCTGGTCAAAGCACGAATATACAAAAATTAGCTTCCAACATCAGCGTCACGTTGTTACTGTGACGTTTTTTAGAAACGATTATTTTCCTTTGCTAAATGAAATTGGTAGAGAAGTAGTTATAGCAAAAGGCGATTTGACCCACTTGATCTCCTATATTATTATAATTTTACTTACCCGATCAACACCTAGTTAGCTATATTCGTACGGGTTTTCCGTCAACACTCGCTTTAAACACATACAGTTTGCAGAAACAAGCAGTACACAAACCTCCTCGAACAATTTTTATCTTTTGATGAAAAGACTTTTCTGTTGTACTCCCAGAGTGCTTAGATGCTTTAAATTTGATGTTTTATCTCATCATACAAATATTAATGAGGTAGACTTATATCAAGACAACTCGTAATCTGCTTTGGAGTTAGGCTAATCTAGCGGCTAATTAGCCCATTTAAATAATTTAGACATCATGGTGTTACCAGTTTATATGAGAACTTGCTGTGTAACCGCACTCTCCAATCCGTAACACTTGAACTGAAAGTCGGATGAACTAAAAATTCAATAGCAGCTTATGGGAGCGCTATACCTTTCATTTCAAACTAAGTTTGGGTAAATTGGTTCAGCCATTTCTGAGAAAATTGTGTAAGTTTAAATGACACACATACACTTCCGGTATGCGGGGTCAATGAAGAGAATGCGAGTGTAAGGGTGGTCCGAGGGGGGTGATGAAGGGGTGAGGTGCAATTGTAAGGGGGAGAGGGGCGAACGATGCAACACCCATCTGCATATCATACCATCCATTTGAGACATAGTTTGAGAAAATCGGTTCAGTTATTACCCAAGACTGTGGAATATTGTGGAATACGCCCGGATACCGGGATTTCCGGAATTGTCGATAGTGGACAATATATTCAAAGAATGTTTGATTTCCATTCAGTGATCTAGACCTGCGAATGGATGTAATTTGGTGACGATTTCAATAGTTTTTGGCCTCTGAGGTATTACGATTGTAACGGTTTATATAGAAAATTCCAGTGTAACCTTACTAACCAACCTGAAACTTCGGAACCAAAAGTCAGAGCCGAATAAAATTTAATATCAGTTAATGGGATTACTGTATTTTAAATTTGAAATCAAGTTTGTAAAAATCGATCAAGAATTCGCAGGGAAATAGGTGTGATACTAGTTTAGGAACTTTGCGAGTTCCCCGGGGACCTTAAGATCCGTCATAGGTGGCCAATGTGGTCGAAGCTACTTTGAATGATCATTAGTGATCTAGACCAGCAAATTCAAGGAATGTTGGACCCATTTTAATACGTATTACACCATTTGTACATCAAAGTGATACCAGTTTATATGGGAATTTGCTGTGTGACCGTACTCTTCAACCCGTAACTCCGGAACCGGAAGTCGGATCAACTAAAAATTCAATAGCAGCTTATGGGAGCGTTACACCTAACTAAGTTTGCGAAAATCGGTTCAGCCATCTCTGAGAAAATTGTGTGAGTTTAAATGACACACACACATACACACACATACATACACACACATACATACACACAGACATTTGCCGATCTCGACGAACTGAATCGAATGGTGTATGGCACTCGGCCCTCCGGGCCTCGGTTAAAAAGTCGAGTTTTACAGTGATTGCATAGCCTTTCTTTATATGAGAAAGGCAAAACATTGAAAATATGAAAATTTAAAGAATAAAATATGCAATTTCATTTCTTATTACATTTTTATTCCACTTGTTTGCCTTAAAATGTACGGAATTTTATTAATATAAAATGTAAAAAGTTGATTTTTTTCATAAACATCCCAAGCAACCAAAAGTTCGTATAAGGGAGCTGCATAAGCCTCCCGTTTTAAGTAATTTTGCAATACGTTTTATGCTCTAATAGAGGCTTAAGCAGCTTTGAAGTTCCATTAAAGCTTAATCAGCTTGAAAGTTCGCTAAGAACTTTATGTGAACTTTAAAGTGTGCTTTTTAAGTATTATCCGAACCTCTGGTTGCTTGGGGTTACATTCTGAGGAGTCTCTTAAAGTTAAATTT
The DNA here is from genome assembly GCF_030247195.1 of Topomyia yanbarensis. Classification (NCBI taxonomy): domain Eukaryota; kingdom Metazoa; phylum Arthropoda; class Insecta; order Diptera; family Culicidae; genus Topomyia; species Topomyia yanbarensis. Next base: position 126,585,317 of record NC_080670.1, on the reverse strand, counting down.
CGTGTGAATAAGAATAACATTTTATTATATACTAGCTAATACACATCGCGCGTTGCTGCGACACTCTGCAAAATAGGGGGAAAACACAATTTGTTCCAAAGCGCCATCTGGCGGGCAGATAATCTCCAACTAATAGCACACAAACACGCCCCATACCAAATACCTACTGTGTGCAAATTTTTACGGAAATCGGTTAAGCCGTTTGGGAGTCTATAAATCATATACATACAAACTTTGACTTTTATATATAGATATATATATATATATATATATATATATATATATATATATATATATATATATATATATATATATATATATATATATATATATATATATATATATATATATATATATATATATATATATATATATATATATATATATATATATATATATATATATATATATATATATATATATATATATATATATATATATATATATATATATATATATATAAGTTATCACCGGACCTGGCCAGGAGCTTCAAAATATTTCGCCTTGCGCAAACAGGTGTGCGTGACACCAGTCGGAGCTCGGAATCGAAGACACATTAATTGCCGGCGCAGCAGCACCCGACGAGCAGCACCAGCGCAGCGTCATCATTAATGTAGGTTCGATTAGCTCAGGTCTCTGTAACAATTTTGTTAGAAATAAATTCATTCTTGATTCGACCATAGTAGCAAGAGGTTTGTTTTTTAAAAAGAACCTCCGGCACATGAGTTGATAACTGACGCCCGAAAGACGGGACTCGGTTAGTAATAGTATAAAGCCATCTGTAGCTGCCCGCAATAAGTGGAATTCAGAAACTCGGACTTAGAGCCATCGCTGATCAACTCGACGATTTGCAGCCCCGAAGCGCGACCAGGTGCACTAACCAGAACCCTTCACCCCCGGAAATAATAGGACTATAGGACCTAGGCCCAGAGCCACGAAATTTCAAAATCAGTTACCTATTTCTGCTTGCATTTACCGAAACCGACATTCAGATTCAACGCCTCCCTCATTCATTCACTTTCCAACTGACTGAAATTTCATGCAGAATCGAATGCTTGAGTGCAGAGGAAATATAAATTCATTCACCAACCAAAGCATTCATTTGTTATTATGTCGACAGTTTGAAGGCAGAAGTTGGCATCTTCTACATTTTCGAGCCTAAGTGAACTGCGTAATCTATATCTGGTGCACTTTTGCTCAATAATCCCTCTCAATGCTAGCATAGAAACAAAATTCACTTTGCTTCTGAAACCGAACATGTTCGAACCTGACTGCGCTGCGTCGGGAGAACGAATGACGAGAGAAACGAAGCAAACATTTCATTCATCGCAGCGGGGGTGAATTGAATTTTGTTTTCTTTCAAGTTCACGTAGAAATGTCAATTTTTTCAGGCTCTGCCTAGGCGTTGTCCCGCTGTACTCATGTACATCCTTTATTTTTTGTAAGTATAAAGTGAAAACGAAAGAAATAGATTAAGTATAACACCGCACCGTCAAGCAGCTAGTGCGAAAAAAATTAAACCTTACTAACAACACAGCGGCAAGCCCGGACCCACCGTAAGCAAACCGCTAAAATATCACAGATAGGCGCGTTACTAACCTAAACGCAAACCGTCTAATTCAATTGATCGAGATCCAACATTAAAATTACATTTAAACGCGATCTCGTTTACTAATAACACAGTGGCGAGCCCGGACTATCCGTAAGCAACCCACTAAAATATCACAGCCAGGCGCGACACTAACCTAAACCGAAACAGTGTAAAACTCAGTGAAAGTGAAAAGTGAAGTGATTATCCCCCCACCATAGATCAACTAATTGAATTATTAGAAAATCTTAACATGGACCCCGAACCAAATCCCATTCCGGCATCTGTACCTGCACCAAATCCTATTCCTACCCAATCTCACTTTGTCATCGATCGAAACATTAGCTTCGAAGACAGAGGAAAAATTCCTCAAATCGTAAGAGATTTGTCTGACTTTAACGGCAATCCTCGAGATTTAAGTCAGTGGCTACTAGACGTTGAAGATGTCCTAGAACTTTTCAGCGATCTACAAAATAGTTTTCAATATCATCTTCTCATTAAAACAGTCAGAAGAAAAATTAAAGGTGAGGCTAATGATGCTTTGATTACCAGCAACACGCCTACACAATGGCACAACATTAAAGAAGTGCTAAAATTGTATTACGCCGATAAGAGGGATTTGATGACCCTCGATAACCAACTAAAATCGTTGGTTAGACAACGATTAGAGAGTTTAGAAAGCTACTATAGCAGAGTTCGAGAATTAGTCACACTAATTAGCTCGGCCATTTCTATGGATGATCAATGGCATGGTCACGAAGCGATTTTGATGAGGTTGTATAATCAAATCGCTCTAGACACCTTCATCAGAGGATTGGGTGACCCCCTCTCTAGATTTTGCAAAAATTTCCGACCACAGAGCTTGGCTCAAGCCTATAGCTACTGTGTAGACTACCTAAATCTGGACGCGCGAAACGCACCAGTAAATATGCCCTCTTGGCAGCCTATCCCATCGCCTAGGCAATCAATCCAATTACCAGGACCTAGCCATGGTAAACCACCAGTTCCCCCACGACAATTATTAATGAAAAATATGCCTCCAAAAATGCAACCAATTGCTCCGCCAAGACATTTTAATCAGCAACATTGCATGCCCAGAGCACAGCCAAACGTATTCGCTCCAAACAGGACTTTTGTGCAATCACAACCTCGTCCTGAACCGATGGACACGGGTAGCATCCGTACCCATCAGGTGAACTATGGTAATCGGCCTATTGCACAGCGCAGAGAAGCGAGCGACTCGATGAGAGCGCACGACCCTCGCGCCAAACGCATGGCTCATACTATTGAAGAAAACCCAGATCCCGATCCAGAGTACGAAAAATGGTACGAGGAGCAGATGCAATTAAGTAAAGTATTTTTTAATGATGAGGAATACGAGGAACCGCTGGAAAGTGCTGAAGCTATCGAAGAAGACTCAGAGAAAAATGAGACTAATTTTTTAGAGGAAAAGTGGGTGACAAACTGGATAGAGTGAAGCGTATTTCTCCGCTTCCATATTTAAAAATTCCTATTAGCCAAAGTGAAATCAAATTACTAATAGACTGTGGAGCCAACATAAATATAATTTCAAAGAAATGGGCTTATAATTCAGATAAAAAATCATTAGAATTCCTCAACAACCCGTAAAAGGAGTCACCGGAAACGGTGTTATTTCAGAAGCTATACACCTTGCCATCTTATCACCTATTATAGAAACTTCTTACGAATTTTCAATATTCGATTTCCACACCTTTTTGATGGAATAGTAGGTACAGGAATAATTTTTAACAAAGACTTCAATTTTATTTCGAACCAAAAACTCCTGCAAGTATTTGGTAAGAACAGAACATTAAATATTCCTATTCATTTCTATACGCCTATGCCGGCACCAAGGAAAATAATTTCAACAACCATAACAGAAAAGGTTAGGCTCGATCACCTGACTGCAAAAGAGAAATCAGAGCTCATACCCATCCTAGAAGAGTACAAAGAAATCTTCCATAACCCAGATAGCACCCTTTCATGTGCAACAAAGGTCAAGTGTGACATCCGCACCACTGACGATATGCCAATTTATCAAAAAACATACCCCTACCCTATGGCTTATAAGGATGAAGTAGACAAACAAATGAGTAAATTAATAGAATCAGGCATTATTAGACCATCAAGATCACCATGGAATTCTCCCGTTTGGATAGTCCCAAAGAAAACGGACGCATCCGGAGAAAAGAAGTTTAGACTCGTAATTGATTACAGAAAGGTAAATCAGAAAACGGTATCGGATAAGTATCCCATGCCTGAAATATCAAATGTGCTCGATCAATTAGGAGGAAACAAATACTTTTCCACCTTAGATCTTGCCTCGGGTTTCCACCAAATAAAAATGAACCCGAAAGATGTGGAGAAAACAGCCTTTTCGGTGAATTATGGTAAATACGAATTTCTCCGTATGCCATTTGGCCTCAAAAACGCCCCTGCAATCTTCCAAAGGGCGATTAACGACGTGCTGCGCGAGCACATCGGTAAACGTTGCTATGTCTATATTGATGACGTGGTTGTATTTGGAAAGAACCTACAGGAACACAATGACAATTTAAGAATTGTTTTAGATACGTTACATAAAGCAAACCTCAAAGTCCAACTGGACAAATCAGAATTTATACACACTTCGACAGAATTTTTAGGCGAAGGAATCAAACCTAACGAGAAAAAGATTGAAGCGATTCGGAAATTTCCAGAACCCAAAGATCTGAAACAACTGAGAGGATTTTTAGGACTTCTCGGATATTATAGAAGATTCGTTAAAGATTTCGCAAAAATCGCTAAACCTTTAACAAATCTTTTAAGAGGGGAGAGGAATCCTGATTCAAAAAAGCAAATTGCTCTTAACCAAGAAGAAAGGAAATGTTTTGAAAATATGAAAATGATTCTCACCAGCAATGACGTGTTAATCTACCCAGACTTTTCCAAATCATTTATAATAACCACAGATGCGTCAAACTTCGCTGTTGGTGCCGTGCTAAGTCAGGGTGAAATCGGTAAAGACAAACCGATTCACTTTGCGTCAAGAACAGGCCCGTAGCCAGGATTTTGTTTCGGGAGGGGCTTAAAAATTATTGCATAAATGTATTAATTCTGATGACTTGAAACAATCACTGGAAACTGAACGTAATTATGAAAAGTTCTTAGTGAAAACAATTCCAAAAATAAGACAATAGACACTAAAAACTCTAATAATATGTTGCCTGTTACAAGAAAGGCTATAGTGCATCGACGAATTAAATTTGATTATTTTTGATTTACAAGTTAGAAATTTCTCTAGTTACAAAAATGAATAGTCAAGAGCTCAAAGTATTAAGGGCTGCTTGAAAATGCTACGCTGCATGCTACGCTGCTTGAAAATGCTACACATTCGATACACCTTTACAATTTGTAGAAGACGCTAAATTGGAATGAGTAGAAAAATATCCAAAAACCCGTCTCATGAAACTTTACACGCATTTGCTAATCAGAAGAACGAAACCAACGTCAAGGTTGTCCCCATGAATAGGAATATATCAGTGTGAAATCAAAGTTTACCGTTGCAAAGAATGTCCGAACAAAGTGAATGTCGAAATTTGCTTCAAATCTTCTGATAAGGCAGGCGATTTGTAGATGCAGAAAATAGGTTCAACTCCTATTTTCATGATCAGGTTTCTTTCTACTATTACTAGCTCTTTGACTTCATCCGAAGTTTGCGTTAACTCGACTTTATGAAATTTTCAATTTAAATGATACTGATCATGTCGTAATCAAAACAATCCTGAAAAAAACACATGTTTTTTTCATTTGACTCTCATAGGTAATGGGTTAAAGACTATCTTCGACAACATTATCAGGCAACTCAGAATAACTATCTTTTTATCTATTTAAGTTGATTCTTTTTAGGTACTTTTTATATCATTGTACTTATGAATTAAAAATATCGTAGACTGATTTTCCTAGATCCCTAAAACTATAGTAAAAGTCAAAATGTAAAGTGAGTGCAAAAAGTACTGATTTCACTACAAAGCAAGAATGCCTTAGCTCTATTGACTTTTGACAATCTTGCAAAACCGTTGTAACTTGAGAAGATTACCTAGATTAAGTAAATATTATATTTGAACATTTTGGTTTTATTTATTTATTTGAAGGTTTTATTTCGGAATTCGTGGGGTTTTGGACAATGTCAAATATATATTTCAATGATTTAATCTACTAATGGAAACTACCCAGAATTTAATCTACTGAGCGAAACTGCTCAGAATCTATTCACAAATCGAAAGAAAATTACTTAGCACTGATTACTCAATGCTTCTAATTTACATAAAATTTGGTAAATATAACATTGATGACACCACCAAAATAACTAGAGACTATAAACATAGATAATAATTTCAGCATCACTTGCTTCCGACACATGGAAGAGAACACATCGCACTTGCACCTAATTTGCCGAGGCTTTCTTTTAGAGTTGTCTGTTTTAAATTACAGCAAATTATCCGTTTCCTGTAAAACTTTTGCAAAACTCTTTGCCAATTCATTAAACAAATATGAACACTAATCTGTTTAGTAATAGGTTTGTTTGTGAATAAAAATAATTAGCTCTTGATTTTTTTCAATCATCATCAAGATTGGAAGAGATGTATGATTTCTTGAAGAAAGTTGTAATGTTTGTCTGATTACATGTTTGTTTTATCACTATTTGGGAAAAAGTGTCAATTAAAGTTGTTGCACCTAACGCAACGAAGACGAAATGAGAAGATCAGAGCGCAATTCGGAAAGAACTCGTGTTGAGTGTATAGTAAAGATAGAAGAGTGATCTTGAGTCGATTTAGATTGGTTGATTTTTTCCTCTCTTTGCTCTCTTAGTTAAGATTATCTCTCTCATTTTATTCCATGACGAGCAAAAACGGAACGAAAGACTGTCACATACTTAAGACATGAAATCGAAACTGTTATCCCAACTTATTGACTTATAGATTCAATCAGTCCCAACATTTTAGTCCCTCTTCGTGATTGCCTATTATTTTACCACTTTTTGCCCGGTCCACTTTTAAAAGAATTTTTTTTGCACGTTTGTCGAAGATATCACGGATTTACGGATTAACAGTGTATTAGTACGGAACGAATTACTCGTAACAATGAAATGAAGCGTTAATAAAAATTGTATTGCGTAAAATGACGCGAAATGAAAATTCTATTCTCGGCTCAATCGTTCTCAGATAAATTGAAATACTTTTTGTGTAGCGCAGAGTAGTGTACAGAGAACAGAGTGTACAGTGTGCACTGACCTAATACAGAAATTCAAAATTGTGTGCAATTCAAAAACTTATCATTTAAAAATAACAAACTGGGTCGTGGGTCTTTTATATATTTCCTTATGTAAACAATAAAAATAATATAACGAGTTTATGTGGTTGTCCTACAGATCTCGCGCAAGCGCTTAGCCATTGCACGTGGAAACCTGTTTACGAGGCGAGGAAATATTTTTTTCCTCACCAACTATGTCTTGGGGGGGAGTAGTTCATTTCTATCTCGCTATTGTACATTTCCGTGTCATCATCGTAGTTGCTGCCTTTATGTTCGCGAATATCTTCCTTGCTTTTCGCCCTCAATAATTGCCCTTCCAAATAGATTCCATTTCTCCCAAATGTGACATTAATCTGCGAGTAAGCGGTATCCGATCTTGTAGCGGAACATTCATTTTCTCATAGTCCATATACAGAAGGATCTTAATTATAGCATTGTCACACACAACCTTGTGCTTTAAGTTGTGCGAAATGAATGGTTTCGTCTGCACTAATTTGTTGAGCGCTAAATGCCTGCCATGGTAGAACTGGATAGAGCCGGTTTCCGAAAGTCTAATCTCTATTTACACCTTCAGGATGCGAATGATCAATAATTTTATAATCACCGCATTTGGCTGGAGCACCAATTCTTGCTTCTGCTAATCACTAATCTCGACAGATTATTACAGCTACAGTTAAAGTAACAGTCTCTTGTATTCTTCAGACAAGGCACACAATATAAAAGTTACTTTTTTGTTGTTCGCTTCGCACTGGCTCGAGCAAAAGCATAAAGCACACTGAATTTCGTGACCATTGCCTTCGGTGGTTAGAAATAGCCTTCTTTAACTTTTTCTCAATAATTTGTTCAAACCAAATAAGCAACAAGTTTTGTTAAAAGTCACCGGTTTTTTAAATTTATTTTTGAAAAATTTCGGGGGGGGCTTTAGCCCCCTAGCCCCCCCTCTGGCTACGTGCCTGGTCAAGAACTCTAAACAGAGCTGAAGAAAATTATTCAGCGACAGAAAAGGAAATGCTCGCAATTTATTGGGCTCTCAAAGTATTCAGAAATTACATTTATGGTCAGACATTCAAGATAGTCACTGATCATCAACCACTTACATTTTCATTGTCACCTAGAAATGTCAATGCCAAATTAAAAAATTGGAAGTCCTACTTAGAGGAACACGATTACGAGATCGTGTATAAACCCGGTAGAAGCAACGTTGTTGCCGATGCCTTGAGTCGCATTCAAATTAACTCATTAACACCAACTCAACATTCGGCAGAAGATGACGACTCCAATTATATCCTATCCACCGAAGCTCCTCTCAATGCCTTTCGAAATCAGATTATAATAAAAAAAATTAGCGATCATCCTGAAACAATCGTCACACATCCCTTTCCCGGAATACGTCGTACAAAGAATTTTTCGATCCAACAAAATTAAACGGTTTATACACCTCCGAAGAGATTTTAGGACAACTTCAAGAGGTTTATAAACAGTTTTTTAGTCGAGCCGGCATACTTAAAATTCGTTTCACTCAAAAAGTATTAATAGACGTTCAAGGTGAAGAAGAGCAAGAAAAAATCATTTGTGAAACCCACTCAAGGGCCCATCGCGGCATTAATGAAAACAAAGAACAAATTTTGCGAGAGTTTTATTTCCCAAGGCTCACGCAAAATATACGAAAATATATCCAAGTGTGTGACGTCTGTAATGAATCGAAATACGACAGACATCCGTTGATAATTCCACTTCAAGAGACCCCACTCCCCAGATATCCTGTCGAAATTTTCCAAATTCAAGACCATTACTTTCTCTCTAGCATCGACAAATTCAGTAAATATGGACGTATGGTCCCGATACGATCCAGAAATACGAGTCACATAGAAAAAGGAATGTGGACAACACTTACGTCACAAGTAATTCCTGAGTCAATTGTAGTCGACAATGAAAGAGGGCTTCAATCACCCAACATCCGCGGTTGGATGATTGATTTGAATATCCGAGTATACCTAACTCCTACCCATAAATCAGAAGTCAACGGAGCAGTAGAACGCTTTCACTCAACCGTTCTAGAACTATACCGTATCCAAAAACAGATTACCCCTGACACGGCTGTTCGAAACCTTGTTCAAACAGTCGTGGAAAAATACAATAACAGTATCCACTCATCAACGTCCCTGACACCCAAAAAAATCGTCTTTGGGAAAACAAGAAACCCAGACCAACAAATTGACCCTGACAGACTGGAACAAATCAGACAGAAACGATACGACGAAGTCTTGGCAAACCTTACAAAAACCGAACAAAAACAATTATCGACATTTAACAAAGACCGACCAGAAGCACCTCAGTTCCAGATAGGCAAAGAAGTATTTGTAAAAGACAAAATTATTAGAGCCAAACACAAAGCAAAATTCAAAAAATTTCATGTTCAACGAAACAATCATGTAACATTTAGGAACGAACGCGACTCAAAATTACACAAATCCAATGTAAAAAATATAAATATCAAATAATTACAGGCTACCACTGGCACTCAGCCAAAATATCGAAATTCATAATGAGTAAAGCCATGTCAAGTGATCCTCAAATTTTTCGCAAAATCACCGATTTTCATGAGATATGTTTTATTGTATAGGGATTATGGTAAATAGTTTTTGGTATAAATATTTCGTTAAAACTCCTTTTTTCCTTTGAGATATTAACCCTTAAATTTTATTGCATGATAAAATTGTAAATTTTATATCTCAAAACCTACTGAAGATAATTGAATGAATTTTTGTACACTTATGAAATGATATTTGCACTATCTCATGAAAATAATTTTACAATATAATTATGTGAATAACGGTACTTTTCATCTACTTAAAAATTTCAATTGTATTTTTTCTTGTGTTCTTCACGCTAAAAAATTTCAAAAGGTATGTCAAATTACGCGTCGATCTCTCACCTTCAATAATCTGTATTACTAATTTTTCATTTTTGTTTCTATCGAGAGTTATGGATGATTTTGTAACGGTGCGTACCTTCAACGCACGGCCCACTTTGATGCAGCCCGCGAGAACTTACATATTGGCAACGCCGCATGTAGCAACGTCCTACTGCGTATCGCTTTGGCAGAGCATACCTTATGTCCAAAATTGCCATCTTCGATATTAGAGCAAAAAGATAAGCTTTTCTGTGCGGATGTTTAAAGGATAACATATTCCGAGTAATTTGCATGGTTTTTAGTGTTATATTTTTCAGGAACTATTTAATTTTCTGTCATTCAAACTCTCAAACCGGCGAGCTCGGATGTTGGCAGTTGCTGTGCAAACTTGAGCAATGGGCATGTTTGAATCTGCATGTACATGACTTTTTTTGCAAATTGACATATTTTACCACTTTTTATCGTCAGTTGGTTCTATCTAGGTGTTAGCACAGTATATTTGCTCAAAAAACATTCGTTTGTTTTTATGTTATAAATATGGTTCGACCAACCGAGTACTGTATTTCGTTAAAAAAGTAATGAAGATTTTGAATTATAAATCGTTGATGATTTACTGAAATTTGATGAAGTAAATAATATCTTACTAGAACTTGGAGAACCACTAATTAACAGAATTGACAGAAGCAATAGCGATAAAGAAAACACGCCAATGCGATTGAAAACAGATTCAAAGTAATTTTTTTTCGCAAGACACTTCGTTGTTTATAAGTAAGATCACTCAGTGGACATAAACAAGCGAAGTAAAATGCTGTTTTCATAAAATGTTTCATTTTGCTGCATAATGTTGTAGACTAGTAATGAATTTGGATGAAACATCGACTAATAACGTTTTCGTTTTTAACCTGGTATACAAAAAAAGAGATAGACTGAAGTTTGAATGAGTATAGCCCCGACAATACTGGTGTACACTGTCAAAAACGAAAATGCCATAACAAAAGTGTCTTCGAAGATGGCAATAACATAAGCGTATTATATGAGTTATGTTTCGGTTCTTTGCGATACAGTTTAATTCCTAGAAACGTTAAATTATAATAAAAAAGTATTCATTAAACAAAATTGTTTTTGTTGTGCACCTCGGTCAAAAAAATCTAAAAGTATCTCAAAATATCCAGAAAACCTTAACCTTTGATAATCCGTATATAAAAGTTTGTTCTTTTGCACCAATCTGGAGATGTGGTTTCATTTACTCATGCGATGCACGTTTCCTACGCGATGCGCAGTAGGACGTTGGGACATGCGGCGTTGCCAAGGTGTAAGTTCCACCTGGCTGCATCAAAGTGGGCCGTGCGTTGATGGTACGCACCGTTACAAAATCATCCATAACTCTCGATAGAAACAAAAATGAAAAATTATCAATACAGATTATTGAAGGTGAGAGATTGACGCGTAATTTGAAATACCTTTTGAAATTTTTTAGCGTGAAGAACGCAAGAAAAAATACAATTAACATTTTTAAGTAGATGTAAAGTACCGTTATTTACATAACTATACTATAAAATTATTTTTATGAGATAGTGTAAATATCATTCCATAAGTGTACAAAAATTCATTCAATTATCTTCAGTAGGTTTTGAGATATAAATTTTTTAAATTTTATCATGCAATAAAGTTTAAGGGTTAATATCTCAAAGGAAAAAAGGAGTTTTAACGAAATATTTATACCAAAAGCTATTTACCATAATCGCTATACAATAAAACATATCTCATGAAAATCGGTGATTTTGAGAAAAATTCGAGGATCACTTGACATGGCTTTACTCAATGTAAACGAAGACCCAGTAGCTATAGTCAAAACAGGAGAAGCAAGGATCCTAGGAGGATATCAAAAATTTGTGCATACTATCAACATTACAGCCATAGAAAATACAATATTTCAAATAGAAGCACAGTTCTCGAGAATAAACTCGAGTTACCCTGACCTGATTACACTACTGAAACAAAAGATAGACGACCTCACAAACAACGTAAAACACCTCAAACCACGAACGAGACAAAAACGATTGGACGCACTAGGACGAGCCTGGAAATGGATGTCCGGCTCACCAGACGCTGATGACCTGAACATGATCACTGAAGGAATTAATGGCATAACAGATAACAGTAACAAACAAATATCAATAAATGATCAGGTTTACAATAGTTTACAAAACATAACAGATACAGTTAATAGATTGATTAATTTAGAAGAAAACCGCTCTACCTTAACCATGGAAGGAATTCAAATGTTAAACATAATTCTGAATATAGACATTATAAACAAGGAAATTTCAGCAATACAGGAGTCTGTTACACTCGCAAAGCTAGGGATAGTTAGTTATAAGTTGTTAAGCACAGAGGAGATCAATCTAATAGGGTAAAGTGCCTATTTTCACCATACTAAGCAGGGTGCCTTACTAATTCATTAATTTCTCGGCCTACAATCAATGGAATGCCTGAAAATTGACATCTACAGCTTTGCTTCGTTGTTAAGAACCAATATAATAACACAAATCCGCTGAAAACAGTGAAATTCTCGTGTTTGAGCGCAACAAAAACTCGAATCGAGTGCCCCTATTGTTGCGCTACCATTTGACTCAATGCGTTGAATAAAGATGGCAGACACTGCTCTAGCCAACGGCTTCAAATGGGTAGGGTGACAATAGAAACATAGCGAAAATGGGCTCAACACCCTAGATGAATCTTTAAGCAATCAAGGCGTATATTACGAACTCCAGGAAGAAGCACTGAACTTCGCAAAGGTGACCATCGGCACAAACAACGAGGTACTGCTCTACGTAATAAATATTCCAACATTTTTTCAAACAGTCTACGAGAAATTAAAAATTGAAGCAATCATCAAAAAATCACACCGCATTCAGCTGAAAGGAAATAGTTACCTTAGAGGACCAAATGAACTATTATTACAGAAACTCAACTGTGAACGATTTGGCAAGTGGAGCCTATGTAACCGATCAGATTTAGAAGATGTTTCAGAAGACAGGTGTATTTCCCGAATAGTGGCAGCAATGGAAGGAAAATGTACATTTGAACATATATCCAACTATCCACCGATCACAGAGATGAGTCGCACGACAGCACTTCTCAATAACGTTAACACTACGCTTCGTACCACGTGTGGGATTTCAAACCGGAACCTAACCGGTTCATTCATGATAATATATCAAAACTGTTCAATAACAGTGGGACAATATACTTACGTTAACAACATCATCAAAATGATAGAACACAGAATTTTCATCCCTTCATCCAGTTTGATAGTGGCAGAAGAAAACATCGAACACAAACTCGACATCTACACTCTGCATCAATTACAGCACCAGCATCTGAAACAGCTAGCACATCTTCAATCAGACACAGCATTACACAGCTGGTCTCTCATAGGAGGCTTCTCATTTTCGTCAATAGCCATATTTATAATCATAATTTACATTCTGATCAAATCTAGGAACCAAGGCACAATTGTTCACATAGACCAAGCAAAACGATTACCTGTGGAAAATCACATAGTAACAAAAAATATTCAATACTATCGACCGGCTTCTACGAATTTAGCAGTACCAGCAATTTAACGTTGACCCAGGAGGCTCAACACCCAGGGAAGGAGCAGTTATCACCGGACCTGGCCAGGAGCTTCAAAATATTTCGCCACGCGCAAACAGGTGCGCGTGACACCAGTCGGAGCCCGGAATCGAAGACACATTAATTGCCGACGCAGCAGCACCCGACGAGCAGCACCAGCACAGCGTCATCATTAATGTAGGTTCGATTAGCTCAGGCCTCTGTAACAATTTTGTTAGAAATAAATTCATTCTTGATTCGACCATAGTAGCAAGAGGTTTGTTTTTTAAAAAGAACCTCCGGCACATGAGTTGATAACTTATATATATATATATATATATATATATATATATATATATATATATATATATATATATATATATATATATATATATATATATATATATATATATATATATATATATATATATATATATATATATATATATATATATATATATATATATATATATATATATATACATATATATATATATATATATATATATATATATATATATATATATATATATATATATATATATAGATAGATAGATAGATAGATAGTTACACAAATGAACAATTTTTCAACACTATTTTTAAAAATATAAAAATTTTACCGTATTACCGCGCGGTGCGGTGCGATAAATAAAGTGCAATTGCGGTGAGCGGTGCGGTTTTACATTTCTTACAAAAGAAATGTATAGGATTCGCTCAAACTTTGAAAACTCATATACCAATCGACTCAGCTCGACAAATTGAGACAATGTCTGTGTGTGTGTGTATGTATGTATGTACAAAATGTCATGTAATTATCTCAGCAACCACTGAACCGATCTTAACAAAATTAGTTTCAAATGAAAGGCCTAACGCTCCCATTTGACACTATTATTTTTGTTTTTCGATATGTTGTTTACTTTCTGAGATATGGGCAATTTTGTCGAAACAAGTCCGGTTTGAAGCGAATAGCTTTTGAACAAGGCAATTACACCGCGTGAACTAAAGAAATGGAAAGCTTATGAAAATACCTTTCCATCAAGTTATAGATTGTCAAAATCCGTTCACAAGCGGCGGAGATATTAAACATTTTGTGTTTTTATTCCTCGTTTACCAATTTTCACTAACTAAAAATGAGAACGTTGCGTACAGAGTATCGCTTTACTGGTGTTTTAGGGGCAAAACTAAACCGATTTTGAATATCGGGGTATGAAAATACATCTATGTGAGTGAAGGAATACAATTCCGAAATTTTGTAAATTTGCTTAACAATAAATTAACTGTTTCTGGAAAATTAATATGTAAGTTTACTACAAAGATAAAGAGCGACTTTTTTCCAAAGTTAAGGTGTTTTGCCTTTGCATTACGCATTTCGATGAATCGCGAATTTGAATTTTAATGGTATATGAATACGCAGATCATCATATAACTCTCCTAGAAGTTGATAAGAGCTTTTTCATACAATTCATATTTATATTGCACTTATCACAGTGGTCGCAATGGTACCAAAACGTGCGTTCATTTAATGATGCTCTAGAAGTTGATTTTAGCGATTTGGTGTGTTAGGAACATTTTTTCACAATGTAAGCCTGCTTCTTTTGATGTATATTGAATTGTGAATAATCCACCTAAAAGTGAGATAGACAATTTATTTCCACTAACTTTCGATATAGAGTCATAATGTCAATGACAAATTTATAGACAATTCAACTACGAGAAAACTTGCTAAAAATGCAAACTCTCCAAAATGTAATGGTGTTTAGTTAAAAATCATTTTTTCATTATAACTTTTTCTGAGATTTTTGCAATTCTTTAAATGTTCTATGAAGTTGTGGAAATAAAGAAATTACAGATATTTGTTGAAGACGTCAACATTTTTACATTTCCTACAAAAGAAATGTACAGGATTCGCTCAAATTTTTAAAACTTTTTCCGAGGCCCGGAGTGCCGAGTTTCATATACCAATCGACTCAGCTCGACAAATTGGGACAATGTCTGTATGTATGTGTGTGGGTATGTATGAATGTGCACTACTGTCATGTAATTATCTCAGCAACCACCACTGAACCGATCTTAACGAAATTAGTTTCAAATGAAAGGCCTAACATTGCCATTTGACACTATTATTTTTGTTTTTCGATATGTTGCATGGATATTATTTTTGTTTTTCGATATGAAATATGGATGATTCAAAACACAAAGGGTTTAAAGCAAATAACTTTTGAACAAAGCAATATAGTCGAACTATGTGCACACAATAAAAGATGTAAAAATACCTTTCTAACAAGCAAAAGATTTTTAAAATCCGTTCATGGTCGGCAATGAGTGGGCAGTGCGTAAGCCTCTTGTACCTGAAGGCATACAATAGACCCCACTAGCGGTCCTTAGCTTCCTGTCCAGTAACTCCTAGCCCTGGCCTCCTCGTGGCGTCGACTGGGATACGAGTAACCTTAGTGAAGATCGGGTAACCAACCCCGGTAGGAACTTTGGTCGTATGCTGGCATGGAAGGGGGGTTACCCTTCTTCGGAAGGTGTAAACCTTTCCTGGTGCCCAGGTGGGACCTTAAGCAGTCCTGGCACGATGGCCCACCGGCGAGACAGGTGGTTGGCGTAGGCCCTATAAGCCACCCCTTAAAAAACCCACATAACGAACAATACAGAAGAGAATACGACCCAGAACAATCGGCAACGACCCAGGCGACGAATAAAGGATCACGATTGGAAACTCGGAACATGGAACTGCAGATCGCTCGGCTTCGCAGGATGTGACAGGATAATCTACGACGAGCTACACCCCCGCAACTTCGATATCGTGGCGCTGCAGGAACTTTGCTGGACGGGACAGAAGGTGTGGAAAAGCGGGCATCGAGCGGCTACCTTCTACCAGAGCTGTGCTACAACCAACGAGCTGGGAACCGGCTTCATAGTGCTGGGCAAGATGCGCCAACGTGTGATCGGGTGGCAGCCGATCAACGCAAGGATGTGCAAGTTGAGGATCAAAGGCCGTTTCTTCAACTACAGCATCATCAACGTGCACTGCCCACACGAAGGGAAACCCGACGACGAGAAAGAAGCGTTATACATCCAGCTGGAGCAGACATACGACGGTTGCCCTCTGCGAGACGTGAAAATTGTCATCGGCGAAATGAACGCACAGGTAGGAAGGGAGGCAATGTACAGACCGGTGATCGGGCCTAACAGCCTGCATTCCGTATCAAATGACAACGGCCAACGATGTGTGAACTTCGCAGCCTCCCGCGGAATGGTAATCCGAAGCACCTACTTCCCTCGCAAAGATATCCACAAAGTCACCTGGAGATCATCGGACCAAGTAACAAAAAATCAAATCGACCCCGTTCTAATCGACAGTAGATTCTTCTCGGACATCACAAACGTCCGCACTTATCTCAGTGCGAATATAGATTCGGACCACCACCTGATTGCAGTATGCTTGCGCTCAAAACTTTCGACAGTGCATAGCTCTCGTCGAAGCCGAACGCCGCGGCTAAACATCGAGCGGCTACAAGATGGCAGAGTGGCTCAATAATACGCGCAGCAGTTGGAAGTGGCACTACCAACGGAAGAGCAGCTAGGCGCAGTTGCCCTTGAAGATGGTTGGAGAGATATCCGATCCGCCATAGGTAGCACCGCAGCCACTGCACTAGGTACGGTGGGCCCGGACCGAAGAAGCGACTGGTACGACGGCGAATGGGAGCAGTTAGTCGAAGAGAAGAATGCAGCATGGCCGAGAATGCTGCAACACCGCACGAGGGCGAACGAGGCGCGATATAAACAGGCACGGAACAGGCAGAACTCGGTTTTCCGGACCAAAAAGCGCCAGCAGGAAGACCGAGATCGCGAAGCGATGGAGCAGCTGTACCGCGCTAAAGACACACGGAAATTCTACGAGAAGTTGAACCGCTCGCGCAGGGGCCACGTACCACAGGCCGACATGTGCAGAGATACAAACGGGAATCTTCTCACGGACCAGTGTGAGGTGATCCAGAGGTGGCGACAGCAGTACAAAGAACACCTGAACGGCGATGCAGCAGACGACGAGGATGGCACGGTAACGCACCTGGGAGCACGCGCGCAAGACATTACACTACCGGCTCCGGATCTCCAAGAAATCCAGGAGGAGATTAGCCGGCTCAAAAATAATAAAGCCACTGGGGTTGACCAAATACCAAGCGAGCTACTAAAACACGGTGGCGAGCCACTGGCTAAAGCGCTGCACTGGGTGATTACCAAGATTTGGGAGGAGGAGATTTTACCGGAGGAGTGGATGGAAGGTGTCGTGTGTCCTATCTACAAAAAGGGCGACAAGCTGGATTGCTGTAATTACCGAGCAATCACCCTGCTGAACGCCGCCTACAAGGTACTCTCCCAAATACTATGCCGTCGACTATCACCAATTGCAAGAGAGTTCGTGGGGCAGTACCAGGCGGGTTTCATGAGCGAACGATCTACCACGGACCAGGTGTTCGCTCTTCGTCAAGTACTGCAGAAATGCCGCGAGTACAATGTGCCCACACATCATTTGTTCATCGACTTCAAAGCCGCATACGACACTATCGATCGAGATCAGCTATGGCAGATTATGCACGAGTACGGATTCTCGGACAAACCTTAGTGATTAGTGAAGGCGACGATGGATCGGGTGATGTGCGTAGTACGTGTCTCAGGGACGCTCTCGAGTCCCTTCGAATCACGCAGAGGGTTACGGCAAGGTGATGGTCTCTCGTGTCTGTTATTCAACATCGCGCTGGAAGGTGTAATAAGAAGAGCAGGGATCGACACGAGTGGTACGATTTTCACAAAGTCCGTTCAGCTACTTGGCTTCGCCGATGACGTTGATATTATTGCACGAAACTTTGAGAAGATGGAAGAATCCTACATCAGACTGAAAAGAGAAGCCAAGCGCGTCGGACTTGCCATCAACACGTCGAAGACAAAGTACATGATAGGAAGAGGTTCACGAGAAGAGAATGAGAACCGCCCGCTTCGAGTTTGCATCGGTGGCGACGATATCGAGGTGGTTGAAGAGTTCGTGTACTTGGGCTCACTGGTGATCGCCGACAATGATACCAGCAGAGAGATTCGTAGACGCATCGTGGCAGGAAATCGTGCTTACTTTGGCCTCCGCAAGACATTTCGGTCGAACAGAGTTCGCCGTCGTACGAAGTTGACCATCTACAAGACGCTGATTAGACCGGTAGTTCTCTACGGGCACGAGACCTGGACCATGCTCGTGGAGGACCAACGCGCACTTGGTGTCTTCGAACGGAAAGTGCTGCGTACCATCTACGGTGGAGTGCAGATGGAAGACGGCACATGGAGACGGCGAATGAACCATGAGTATCATCAGCTGTTGGGGGAGCCGCCCATCTGTCATGCCGCGAAAATCGGACGACTACGGTGGGCCGGGCACGTAGCCAGAATGTCGGACAATAGCCCGGTGAAAACGGTTCTCAATTGCAATCCGACCGGTACAAGAAGACGTGGCGCGCAGCGAGCACGATGGATCGACCAGGTGGAAGACGATTTGCGGACCCTTCGCAGACTGCGTGGCTGGCGACGCGCGGCCATGTACCGAGTGGAATGGAGGAATCTTTTGTATACGGCACAGGCCACTTCGGCCTTAATCTGTTAATAAATAAATAAATCATGAACGGCGGAGATATTAAGCATTTTGTATTTTTTTCCTCGCTTGCCAATTTTTACTAACAAAAAATGAGATCGTTACATATAGAATATTTACATATAGAACTTTACTGGTGTTTTTGCGGCTAAACTAAACCGATTTTCAATATCGGGGTATGAAAACACATCTGCGTGATTCAAAAAATTTGATTCCGATTTTTTTTTGTGAATTTACTTCAAAATTAATTAACTATTTCTCAAAAATTAATACGCAAGTTCACTTCAAAGACAAAACAATGTGTAAATTCACTTCAAAGTGAAAATTTGTCCAGAGTTGATGTATTTACTCATTGGATTGAGCATTGCTTTCAGTCGTGAGATAGACGTTGGATGGTATATGAATGCACATATCACCAAGCAATCCACCTAGTAGTGAGGAAATAGATTTCTAATATAATTCATATTCATATTATACTCGTAACATCACCGAGAGCAACTGCGTTTTTGAATAACAAAATTCTAGTGAAAGTTTATCTTCTTTTGCAAGATTTATGTTATACTAATTATGACCTAAAAATTATCAGTTGAATTATGTATAATAAAGATGTAAGGAATCAAAATTTCATCATATGTACAAAAATAATGTCACAGCACCAACCATCAACCGATCTCTCCCCAATCGTGTTCATGGCAACTGTTACGACTCAGATCTATCATGATATTTCCAACTCCATTTCTAAGATGTGTCATAAGATCTTCAACTAATCTGAAATATTTGTTAGTATCCAAGCTAATTTAATCTTGCGATGCATTTGTTCAGTTTAAAGAAAACAAACCTATTTTTGTCTTCTGTTTCCCTATAAATAGGTTTCCATTTTAGTGTAGAACAGGGCCACTTGCGGAAACAAAAGAAATATTACATTCTATTTGAATAGGAAAATATTTGTGATCCTGGCATAATTTGCAAAATATTTGTATTATGAGAAAACTATAACTAATTTATGTTCAAACCCTGCTTTCCACTGAAGGGCTATTCCTTTGAAACGTTGCATTAAGGAGAGTCATATGACCAAAAACCAAAAACTACATGAACTCCAATTTAATTCAATTCAATACTGAGCGTTTGTATTTACTATAATTACAGAAATCCTTGGATGTTTCAAATTGGGTAATATGGTTGTTTGATGACAAAAATGTTGAAAAGAGACCTCCCACGTGCACTTTTTTTAATTTTTCGTATCTCTACTGAATTTTTAATGAAACATATGCTCAAATGTGTCATTTGAAAATTGAGAACACCTGTTTTGGGTTGATATTATTGAAAATGCAGATTCATTGTACTTTTATGAAAAATTACGGATCAAATTCAAAAAATATCCACAAATTAGTACCGGGAAAAATGGCGCCCAAAGACCCGTGAACTATCGAGCTATAGTTGCATCCCAGTAAAAGGATGCTTTTAACATATAGCGATGGTTTCAATTGCCCAAATTTATCTTATGCTGAGAACGCTTCAATTGAAGCTTCAATGCCAGAATTAGTACAGGCATTGAACAATTTAATAGACGGTTCGTTTGATTGCTCCATATTCTACACGTAAATTAGCGAGGATTACAATCACAGTTTATGCATTGGACAGATTATCTCACTGAATTTATGTCATATATATATATATATATATATATATATATATATATATATATATATATATATATATATATATATATATATATATATATATATATATATATATATATATATATATATATATATATATATATATATATATATATATATATATATATATATATATATATATATATATATATATATATATATATATATATATATATATATATATATATATATATATATATATATATATATATATATATATATATATATATATATATATATATATATATATATATATATATATATATATATATATATATATTACTGTGTAACTTCAATTGATATTGAGTTGTACTGAAAACCCTAATATACATTTTTCATTATCAATGTGACTAAAAGCATATTTATTTGCGAAAAAATACGACTTGTAATTTCAAGAATGTTCGTGTCTTAAAAGCTATCCAGGGCCACTTTCAATGGCCACTGCCTTTTCGATGAATTTAACAGTTATGTGTCCAACAAAAAAAACACCTTTAACAGGCCAACGTGGGTACCCGGGTACCCACAAATTGAAATGCTCATAACTATGGCTTCCTTTAACCGATTTGGACATTTTTAGATGTTTTGGATTCAGGAACTCGTCCACTTTTTGATTCTGTACAACAGAACCGAAATAATAGATCTGGTTTTTGGTAATCCGGATTTTCCGGAGTAATGTTCCAGTACTAGGATATGATTTGTAAATTTTATTCATGTCCTAGCAATATGAGTATCACAACTCTTTAAATTGTCTCGGAAGTCTGTTTTTTTATTGATACAGGACCCTATGGCAATTTGAAAAATGAAATTGGAATGGAATGGCCGCTCACGGCCCCACGGGAACCTGCTCCGGAATGTCCGTTCCGGGGTCAAATCACTAAATGGTTCCAAAACCAATAGATTCAGCCTACTGATGCAATTCCAAGAGTTTTGATACCCATATTGCTAGTATTCGATTGAAGTTCGCAAATAGTACCCCAGAACTGGAACCTGCTTCCGGAAACCCGGATTTCCGGGAACCGAATGAAGTAGCCCGATTCGTTTTTACCAAGTCCAAAAGTGGATGATTTCCTGAATCCAAAACGGCCAAAAGTATCGAAATCGGTTGAATATTACCTTAGTTATGGGCATTTTAGTTTTGTGGCTACCCGGGTACCCACGTCGGCCTGTTACGTAGTAAAAAAAATCAGAAGCCCCTCCTCACTCCCACCCTTACTATATCAACAATATTATTAACCCAAAAGCTTGACTTAGTGAAGTTCTAAGATGTCACAAAGTTTCAATTTCCAGCTATGGATAAAACATAGGAATTTAATTGATTGAAACATAAAAAGGTACCCGGGTACCGCGTCGGACACACAACGGCTAAATACATATTCTGGTAGTTTGAACCATTCCTTTGTCATGGTATTGGTTTGTGTAGGACTCATAAACCCATATCTCCAGAACAATTATCAAATGATAAAGATGGGTGGAAAGAGACTGCATTGTAATCGACTGAATGCACGACTTTTGTGCCATCGACAATAATATAACAACCATAATCTAGACACTTGACACTCTTTTCTATATACTTTAATGCAAACGAATACTATTTACAGGTGGCCTTATCTCAGTTTACTACTTCCAATTACGCGTTAAAATACTGGACCTGAAAATTCTATTCTGTACAAATATCATTTTTCAGATATCTGTGACTAAAAAGGCATCTTTTAATTCCAAGACAAATTCCTGATTTCTAGATGTCCTGATGACTAATTAAGGCCCATCAGTAGAAACACCAGAAGATCTTAAAAACGCCGTCAAGAAAAGAAAAACGAAAATGTTGCAAAGAGAACGTTCATAATAATTTTAATAAACACTTCAGAATATTCTGAAACAATGGTTTTGGAATTTGTGAAATTCGATTTATTCATTTACTCCATTTAACTAAATGTTTAAATTTTATTCTATATGCTCATTTTTTCCAGAGCATTCATTCCATTTGTTTATTTTTCATTTTAAATATTTGACTTATTTTAAATATATGATCCTCTCATTTGAATGACTTTTTTTAAATTTAGCATTCTTTTGATTCATTTTGTTTATTTGACCTCATTCTATCTATTTTACTCATTTCATTCGTTGTATACATTCCGATCAGTTTATTATCTCATGCATCTTAATCGTATCATTCATTTAATTTATTTTATTCACTTTTTCGTATTATGCAATTTTATATTATTTTTCGGGTTCACACATTTTATTCATTTTAATAATCTGACTAATTTTGTTCAGTCATTCATTTTATACATTATTTCATACATTTCATCTAGAACATAATTTGGACGCAATTGAATTTATTCTATTATTTCTATTACTTTTAAATATCGCTGATTTTTTTCATTTCAATCATTTTATTGTTTATAAGTAAACAAAATGAAAAAAATGAGAAAATATAAAGATTTTTTTTATTTTATCACTTTCTTCATTATGTTTATTTCATTCATTCTATTCACTTTATTGATTTTATTAACCCTCGGCATACCCTGTTTTTTATGAACAATCACTTTTTCAAACAGCTATAATTTTGGGATTAGACAAGATTTCCTCACAAAAAAGTAAAACTAATAATTGTGACTATCACCGTTTAGTTGAGCGCTAATAGAAATATCCGTAGAACTGAAGTTATTGCCATTGTTCTGATTGGATTTCACTGAAGCAGTGCGGCGAGAGACATTTTAAGTTATCGGTGAAAAATTGTATTTTGATATATCTTCGTTGTCTTCAAATATTGTTGAAAACTGATAAATTTTATTAATGTAGACTGCTTTCGGCTATCTTTTCTACCTAATCGAAGTATTGAAAACTTTGCAGGAGATGTGTATTAAGGATCGGTATGTAAAAATTGAGCAGCTTCTCACACTGCTAGATAAGCATCTATCTTGATCAAAACAGATTTTTTGCGTTGCTTTACTCTAACAATTTTAAGAAAAACGGATTTGGAACCAAATATGTGCTAGAAAAATGTTAGCTATGAAAGGGTTAACTTTATCCACATTATTCATATTATTTATCTTATTAATTGAATTTTTTTTTATTGTTTTATTCAAATTATTTATTTCATTTATTTTAATCATTTTATTAAATTGTTAATTTTTCCCAGTTCATATATTATTCAGTTTCTTCATTTTATTAATTCGGTTTAGTCAGCTCTTTTTATTTTTGGATGACCGTTTTGTTAGCTTGAAACAATTTAATTTATTCTCTTAATTTCATAACTTTTTTAATATTGTCTAATTTTCATTTGAGCTAATTTGTTTTATTTTATTAATTTGATTTATATGAATCATTCTATCCATTTTATGAATAACTTTTTTTGCCTCGAAATTATTTTAATTTTTAATTTATTTTATTACATTTCATTAAGTTATTCAGTTTATTATACTTGTTATACGTGCAGGACTCGAAGCTGTGCTTATCTCACATCTAGTTGCTTGCCAACTTTGCGTGCGTTCGGCAAACTAATGAATAATACAACAGTGATATGTGTAAGAAATGTCTCATCTCACTGATAGGTGGATTAAATCGTTTTTTTTGCGGTTGTGATGCGGACAATCCATTTACCGCCCACATCCGCACCGCAACGAACCCTAGAAAGGAGTTAGGATGGGATGTTTCCCTCTGACCCGGATTTGTAAAGAGGGCCCGGTTATGATCAGAAACTACAATTCAAACAAATATTATTTTGATGAAAATTTATTTGAAAGCAGAAGAATAATTTCAATATCTTGATGGTGTAATTAGGATAGATTTTCACAGTAAATATTCCAAATTGAACCATCTTGAAACAAAACAAATATATAAATCAAAGCACTTTTTTAACTGCCGGCAGCGAACTTGATGAGTTGTGATTTTTTTAGATTTTTTTGAAACTAAAATAGCAGTAATCCTAGAATTTGCTTCGCATTGCCTACAAACAAATTGCTTTTCATCATTTTGACGACGGCTCAAAGTGTTGCACGGTGTGTTTTGTAGAACATTTTTATTCGAAAAAAATCGGCATCCCTAAAACTTCAGCATGTGATAGAATGGGCCTTTCCCTTTCATTTGAAAGTAAAATTAAAATATTCGGTCGGGGGCTCCAGAACAACTTTTTATTTTAAAGATTTTTTGTTTGAAAACTGGTTCGCATTTTTGCTCCTATGTAGTACTTTAGACATTCAAATATTACCAAAAGTGAGAATCTGATGGAAAATTTCATTGTGTACTACTTTGTAGAAAACTACATCGCGATCTAAAATCGCCAGAGAAAGCTATTAAATTTTTATCAAAGATTCTAGATTCGCACGGTGCCTATTAGTTAAGAAGTTTTATTGCAAAAACATTTTCATTTGTTAAAAATGGATTACTTCATTTTAACAGTGTGCTCAGAAGAACCTGAATGCTAGCAAAGTCCCACCTTTAAGCGGAAAAAACATAATTCCAGATTCAACGATTTTATGCGCACCAATGATATTTTAGGAGTAAGGAGATATAGAGTAGATAAAATTTGAACGAATTTTAGACTCTTTTGAAATATGCTGGGTAACGCAGCAAAATGAAACAGTTTTACATTTCTTATATTCTTCTCCTATGAGTGAGACATTTTCACAAATTTTCTTGGAAGTGATTATATCGAAATGATGTCTTCAGCAAATTTGTAGCTCTTACTTTTGCAAATAACTTTACTGAAGACTTCAAATATCTATTTTGAATACTTTAAAAGTTATGGCTTGTTGTTTGTGGATTACGCTTTGTCGCCTATTTATTGTTCAATATAAAAAAAATAAAATAAATGAAATGAGCCAAACATTATTACGATAAATCGAATTTTATATTTCATTTTTCTATCTACAACCGCTAGAAATAATCACCGAACACTACCAAGTTGTCTGGAAGGAACTTGATAACTTATCAGTGCAAAAATGTTCATTTGTGCAAACCTTCTGACTGCAATTTTTCTAACTTATGACCATCGGATCGATCTGAAACACATCGTAAAATGAAAAGCGAAATAAATAACTCCACGCAACGGCGTAGCCAAGAGAAGGTTTTGGGGTTTAACACCATATAACAGCCCCCCCCCCCCTACACACACCCAAAAAAAATATTGGATTGAAGTTGAAAATTTATTGATGCAGACTGATTTAATTCAATATTACAATAACAATTATCTGATCCGTACATTGATAACCTGTTGTTGTAAACATCATGAGGACTTTTGATAAATTGTCGGAATGGGGTCCTGATATGTAACTGATCTATTGGTCTTGATTTCACAGTTGTCTAATTGCATCAATATCAAAATCCTGCCTGAAAACATTCCAATAGAAAATTCCAGAGTTCTGTAATCAATCATAATCCTCAGATTTATTTTCAAATAGATCTCGTTTTTGTAGAGATGTACTGTAATAAGGGTCTTTATTTAATAGGAAGCGAAGTTAAAATTGATTTAATGTCTATGCAACATAGAACTGCTCACCAAAAAAGGCATAACTTTCAACATTTGCTAAAAATGTTTTTGCCTTTCTCATTCACTCTAAAATTCGTCAATCTAATCCCGACCTGGAGGGCCGAGTGTCATATGCCAATCGACTGAGTTCGGCGAGATCGGAAAATGTCTGTGTGTGTATGTGGAAAAAATGTGACCTCTGTTTCTCATAGATGGCTGGACCGATTTGCACAAAGTTAGTCTCAAATGAAAGGTACAACCTTCCCATCGGCTGCTATTGATTTTTTTATTGATTGGACTTCCGGTCCGGAGTGCTATCACACGGCAAATTCCCATATAACCTGAAATGAAAAATCTTCAAAATCAAATTTGTATTTTTGATGCCAAATGACTTTAAAATGCATGAAACATTGAGATGTTTGACAAAAATTGACTTTTTTGGACTTTGGTACATTTTTGTCGTTCTCATATAGAAAGGTTATGCAATCACTCTAAAAATCTTCAATCATACCGGCCCGGAGGGAGTATGCAGTGAGGGGTTGCTACTTTAAAATTAAAACTAGTTTAAAATTTCTTAACAAGTTGAAAATTTTCGGCAAGACCCGGACCTCCCGGATCTTTCTCCATGGTCCGCCGCTGGTTTCAAGCGATGTTTCAGTATCACATAGTATCTCAAGATCGTGGCTGTCGATCCATTGTATGTATGTGCAAATCGTACTGAACATGTAATATTCATTTCCACCATTGTATTGAACATAACCAGCCATGGAATCGTAGTCTGGACAAATAAGGAAAGCACAATTGCACCACTAGGTGGATTAAAACAGGTTTTATTTTGGGAATGCGTCGAGTTGAAACGAAAAAGGTAATATGATTAATAACGAGGATAACACTTTCCGAATGTAGAGAGAAATTTATGAAAAATGACGATTTCCATTCGACTCTAGCAGGTCCTGATCGATTTTGCTGAGCATTTGATTTTTCTTGTATGACCAATTATATGTATAGGTAAAATATTCAAAATCAGTAATTTCAGGTCAAGATAGCATCATTTTGAAACTGCCAATTTTGGTGGTTTAGTATCTACGATGAGTTTTACAAACGTTAAACAGCGCATCATTTGATAAAATAATTTTGACGGTATATCGTCCAAGAAGTATTTATGGTGAATTTTCTCAGGTTGATAATCATGATTACAATAAAGTCTCAACAAATTTGCTAAAGACACGAACTCTGCTACTATTTTCTGAAAAATTAATTCTGCCTAATTTTAAAACTTCAAAAATTACGGTTTCGGAATTATGCCGTTTGGACAGTAAGATCGATTTTCACCAAACCCCCACCAAACCGAATTTCTGGCTACGCCGCTGACTTCAAGTTAGTAGAAACAAAGTCGTTCTACACTCGTTCACAAGAAACTTCTTCGAATGCTGAATATCTTTTATATTACATTGAAACCCCGATTTTATCAGCCAAATATGAACATATGTTTGATGGGCTCTAGCAGACGAACAAGACTGAATTCGAGTAAATCCTCTCTTGCGCAAGTATTTCTTATCATGAAGATGAAAATATGCAAAAATAAAAAGTTCATCATAATCAGATATAGTTATCAGACTACATCAAGGGACGGGAAGAATATTTTAACAGCTTCAATTTATTATAAAGAAAAAAAAATTGCCCGATTTAGTCAATGTCCCCATTTTGTCAGCCTAAAATACACCATGAGATTGATAAAAATGGGTCTTTATTGTATGTATTATTCACTGTGTTTCACATTAATAGGTACATTTCATTTTTGGGGATATTTTTATTGCATCGAACTACAACAATTTTTAGGTAGCTTTCAAGGGGTTATTTTATAGACTTCTTTCAAAATTAGGCGAACCTATTCCAATTCGTATTCCAATTAACTGGTATACTTAAGGGATTATATGTTGCAGATAGAGAAAATTCTGAAATTTTCAGTTTTTTTCCTACACAATATTACGAAAGCTTATTAAACAATTTTTCCTAATAAGTTTGTGAAAATTATAAACCATTTGAAATTTGTTAATAGTTTAATTTTTTATTTAATCGTGAAATAGTGACCATCGCTTCACAACGTAGTCTATTTTTCATGGCTTGCGGTGAGCACGATCTCTCGAATTGCTGAACTGAAAATTATGGAATAGAAATTAATTTTTAGTATTCTTTACAGATTTAACTCGCCGCGCTGATAGCTCTAAATTAGACCCGCTTGTCGATCTAGCGATAGGGATTTCGCTAGATTTTCAGAGCACTGTGCACCCAGTGCCTTAACGCAAGGGAGGAATTCCACGAAGATCCGTCCGAAAATCTTTAAAATCGTGACCGACCATCTTAGATTCCGATGAAACTTTACACATTTCACCGGCATGGAAGACTAAACATTTTCCGCAGGTAATAAGATTATTTTGACTCAAGAGCAACTTTTCAAAAGGGCGTAAACGTTCCCACGTGCATTAATTTCAATTTTTTTTTGTTCGATTACCGTATTTTATACAGCAAAACTATCTGAGAACGAGTTACAGGGAATGAATACTTCTGTCCGAAAAAATATATATTGAAAAAAATGTTGTGTCATTTTTCAACAAAATAAAAATTTCTGTTAAAAAATTAAATTGCGAAAAAACCCATTTTTTTAAATTTTTATATTTTGTCAACAAAAACCTAAAGAGAAAGGAAACATTTTGAAGGTGATTGCATGATGGAGAAAAAATCGGTAAAAAAGTTTTTCTAACAATAACTTCAAACATGTTTTTATATTTCCTACTAATTGACATACAAAACTGTAATTTTATTACAGAATATAATTATAAGCATAATTTAAAATCGAAATGCATTTAACAAAAATCTTCCAAAATGTGATAGTTTTCGAGATATTTGGAATTTTGCTCCATCAAAAATAATTAATTCGTGTAATTATGTTCTTTTTAAAAGTTATTCGCGTTACCCAATCATAAAATCTCAGAAATCTAATGTTTATCGTTTTAAAAACGTAAATGCAACTTTTTCAGTGTATTTGGATCATGGAGAAGCTTTCAATAAAAAAGTTTTCCTAACAACAACTTTTGACATATTTTTATAATTTATACTATTTGCAGTCAAAATACAATTTTCTTTTTGAATACGGTTCTATACGCCATTTTAATTTGAAATGCTCACAACAAAAATTTTCTAAAATGTAGTAGTTCTCGAGATATTTTAACTTTTGTTTTAACAAAACAATTATTTTGTTTTATTACGACCTTTTCATAAGTTATTCGCGTTTGTCCATCAACAATAATAGGTTTTTAAAAAGGCCCATAAACTTTCCTGCAACTTTTTCTTTGACATCAAGGCGATATTGTAAATCTTTTGAAAGTTACATGAAAGCAACCAAAATATGATTCAACTATATAGTTTAATCATCAGCCCCTATGGTTAAATAATATTTTGGTTACTTTCATGTAGCTTTCAAATGGTTTACAATATCGCCTTGTCAAAGGAAAAGTTGTAGGAAAGTTTATGGGCCTTTTGAAAAACCTATTATTGTTGATGGAGAAACGGGAATAACTTATGAAATGGTCGTATTAAAACAAAATAATTGTGTTGTTAAAACAAAAGTTAAAATATCTCGAGAAATACTACATTTCAGAAAATTTTTGTTATGAGCATTTCGATTTAAAAAGGCCTTTAGAATCATATTCAAAAAGAAAATTGTATTTTTGACTGCAAATAGTATGAATTATAAAAATATGTCAAAAGTTGTTGTTAAGAAAACTTTTTTATTGAAAGCTTCTCCATGCTCCAAATACACTAAAAATTTGCTTTTGCGTCTTTAAAACGATAAACATTAGATTTTTGACATTTTATGATGGGGTAACGCGAATAACTTTAGAAAAGAGCATAATTACAGGAATTAATTGTTTTTGATGGAGCAAAATTCCAAATATCTCGAAAACTATCGGATTTTGGAAGATTTTTGTTAAATACATTTTGATTTTAAATGATTCTTAGAATTATATTCTATGATAAAATTACAATTTTGTATGTCAATTAGTATAAAATTTTAAAACATGTATGAAGTTATTGTTAGAAACACTTTTTTACCGATAAGTTCTCCATCATTCAATCACTTTCAAAATGTTTCTTTTCTCTTTAGGTTTTCGTTGACAAAATAGAAAAATTAAAAAAATGGGTTTTTTCGCAATTTAAATTTTTAACCTAATTTTTTTTTTTTTGAAAAATGACGCAACATTTTTTTCAGTGTATATTTTTTTTGAATAGAAGTATTTATACCCTGTAACTCGTTCTCAGATAGAAATTTATACACGAAGAAACGTTTATGCCCTTTTGAAAAATTGCTCTTGTTTCAAAATATTCCAATTGCCAGAGAAGATCATGGAGATACACCGAACACACCTGCAAAGTTTCGTTCGAATCTACGATGGTCATATTTTGCGGTCGGCCGGTTTCTCATGGAATCCCTCAAGTGACGGAAGGTTATCGAAATGATTCGTGAAAATGAAAATTCCAGTAATGATAATGATTTTCCCAAACGGTTCGTTTTCGATAGGTTTTTATTTGTTTTTTGGCATTAGGATTAGCGATAATAATTCAAATCAAGGATACTACTGGGAAGTCACCTTTAGAAAAAGTCGATGTCGAAGTAAAATTTGGAACTATGCACACATGCACTTCAGAGATAGCGTGATATCAGGAGCTGCGATTTCATTTCAACGCTTTTTTGTGAAAAGGGCGATACTTAAAAATGTAAACATAAGGCTTTTTTCATACATGCGAATGAGGGCTTTGAAACGCAACAAATTAAGCTAAAAATTTGGATTCTACGATATTGCTTTCTTAAACTACAGCAAAAAATACAACGGGCGAAACTGTATTTTTGTTTGTTTATTTAAAGTTTCGCCCTTCACGGCGATACTTTTTTTGCTAGCAGTTTAGAGGCGAATCTGTTTTTTTCATATTTTTTTAGGATTATCAAGCTGATACCAACTGTAAAAAGTAACAATGATTGCTATGGAAAAAACCCGGACGAAATCGGTGGTGTAAAACGGTAGTTATTGTAAAAAAACGTAAGGGCGATACTTCAATGCTGATAGGTGGGACCGAAAACAATCGCCAAAGGGGCGATACTATCATTTTGTCAATTTCAATAGCAAAAACAAATTTTAATTTAATAATTTCAAAGTTGAAGTTTTGGGTTCGATCACTGAATCATGCAATCTAGGATGTAAAAAACCAACTTAATCCACCTAGCAGTGAGATGATACATTTCTTACATATGTCGCTGTTGAAAAATTCATTAGTTTGTAGAACTCGTTCATTACTTTGCAGTTTATAGTCCTGCGCGAATAAAACCTCGAATCAACTGAATAAAACATAGAAAATCAATAAAACGAACAAAATAAAAATAAATAAAGCAAAAAATGAAAAACAAAATGTTTCAAAATTCATTAAATGAGTACAATGAATAATATAAATCATATTAATAAAATACATAAGTCAAATTAGACTAGCTGATTAAATGAAAAATTAGGCAATATTTAAAAATAGTTATTAAAACAATTGAACAAATTTAATTGACTCAAACTAACAAATTGAACGAAATAAATAAGCAGAATGACTGATTATGAAATGAATAAAAGTAAAGAAATGAACAAAATGAATCAAATGGATAGAATTAATATAATAAATTCAGTGAATACAATGAATCAAATGAATGAAATGGATAATATGATTGGAATGAATGAGAAGGATAAAACTAATAAAAAATAAATTTAATAAAATAAATAAATAGAACAAACGAATCAAATAAACGAAACGAATAGAATTGATAAAATGAATAAAAAGAAGAAGAAAATGAGTTGATTAAAATGAAAAATTAAGCGATGTTAAAAAGATATAAATTAATGGAAAAAAGTAAATTGTGTCAAATAAATAATTTGGATGAAATGAAAAAAATTAAAAAATTAGTCAAATTATTAGAATGAAGAATCTGAAAACATGTATAAACTGGAAAAATCGAATAGAATGCATAAATGGAAAACAATGAATAAAATAGGTTAAATGAAGGATACGAATGAAATGTAAAAAATAAACTGATCAGAGTGAATCCAAAGAATGAAACGAATAAAATGAACCCAAATGAACAAAATGAATAAAAAGAATACTGAATGATATAAATAATAATTAAAATGCAAAGATCATGTACTTAAAATTGAAATGAAGAAACTGATAAAATTGACTATTTAGAATGAAATTAAAAATCGTTTTTGAATAAAGTAAATGAATAAACCGGATTGTACGAATTTGAGAACTATTGTATCAGAACGTTGTGAAATGTTTTTGAAAATCCCATCATGTGAAAAATCACTAATTAGTATGCAATGAACTTTCTAAAGTTTTCATTTCTTTTTGTTTTCATTTTTTTATTTGCGTTGACGTAAATGGTGTGAAGTTATGCTATGTCGATAGTACAAAAGCCATTCAGTTGATTATAATGCAGTCTCTTTCCACTCATCCTTATAGCTTGTATATTGTTTCGTTCGGAATTTGCGATCAGGAAATATGGATAAATGAGTGATATGCAAACCAATATTACGAAAAAGAAATGGTTCAAATTTTCAGGATAAGTATTTAATTTTTTGGAAACGCAAGCGGCCAATGAAAGTGTCACTTCACATAATACTGCTCTTGATAGATAGATATGCTTGACATTACAAGTCTTAGTTTTCTGCGAATAAATATGTTTCTAGTTACATTGGTGAAAAGGGTACCTTCGGGTTCATTTGTTGTTACATTGTAATGTGTATGGCAAAAAATGTAGTGAGATCAAACGTTTCCGTACACAGTACATCCAACGCTTCTCTACTAATGGTGACTGCCATTGAAACATCAATTGAATTGTACTTAGTATAGAGCAAAAATGGACAACGATAAGTTAGAAGAAACATTGTACTTGGATCCCCCATCGAGAGTGGAGTCTCTGGGAGACTTATTTTCCCGTAGCTATTCATTTAAAATTCAATTCAGATACGAAAAGTTCAAATAACGCATGTAGAATGTTTCTTTTCAAAATTTTCATCTTCAAACCTCCATATTACCTAGTTAAGTTAAATATTTTTCTAGATAGCCATGAATTTCCTTAATTATAGTATATTATGGTATAGGTATATTATGCGATATATTTATTTCTTTATACCCTTATTGTAAATAACGCCACTAGTAATTTTTGCGCCATGACCTGTATAACTTAAGTCTTGCGAAAGAAGCCAACTTTTTTGCTAGAATTTTGGGATTCAAATATACAGTTGCTCTTGGTGATGCTACGAGTATAATTATATGAGAAATCTTTTATCACGCTACTAGGTGGATTACTTGATGATATATGAATTAATATACCTTCTAACATCTACCTCACGGTTGAACGCAATACCTAATTCAAGGTATCAATACATGCCTTCTAGGAAAGATTTCACTGTGATGTCAAATCACACATTAATTTGTCTTTGAACTTACATATTAATTTTCGAAAATAAATTTATATATTATTGAGGTAATTCACAAAATGTTTTATGTCGAATTCCTTGAATCACGTAGATCTGTTTCCATACCTCGATATTAAAAATCGGTTCAGTTTAGCCCCTAAAACACCAGTATAGCAATACTCTACATGTAACGGTCTCATTTTTTGATAGTTAAAATTGGCAAGCGAAGAATAAAAATACAAAATGTTTAATATCTTCGCCACTCGTGAACGGATTTTGACAATCTATAGCTTGTTGGAAAGGTATTTTCATTTCAGATTTCTATTTCTATTGCGATGTGATTCCTTTGTACGAAAGTTATTCTCTTAAAACATGTTTTGTTTTGACAAAATCCCCCATATCTCGGAAAGTAAACAACATATCAAAAAACAAAAATAATAGTTAAGGCCCAACGTGACCAATTAATTGGTCACGTTGGACCTTTCATTTGAAAGTGGTTTCATTAAGATCGGTTCAGCCATTGCTGAGATAATTACATGACATTTTGTACATACATACATACACACATACAGACATTGTCTCGATTTGTCGATTGTATATGATTTGTCGATTAGTATATGAAACTCGGCCCTCTGGGCCTCGGAAAAAGTTTTCAAAGTTTGAGTGAATCCTATACATTTCTTTTGTAAGAAATGTAAAACACAATTGTTCTTAAATAGGAAATAAAACCAAGTCTGGAAATATTCACTGTTGATTTTCTTTGAATGGTATCACTGCTAGTATAGCCCTTTTCAAGAAAAAGCGTTGATTTCTTAGTTCTCAGACTATCAGCACCAGGCGTGGGTATAAGCAATTTACTAACCGTCATCATAACACGACACCGCACCGGCAGTTGGTAAACAGGTTGGGAAATGGAAACTTATCGTTTCGGTTTACAGCGAGTCTCTATATTTGGTAACTTCTTCAAACCGACGCCAACGTTGCTATTCGCAGAAAGGAGGCAAAACAAAGGAAAATGTAAAAAATAGGATCTCGCGATAAATGTTATGCAGAAGTGTTCTGCGTGAATTTTGATTCGACTCGTGAAAGATTTTTATTTTGAATAAAATTATGGATTGAGCTCAATAAATAAAACTATCGGTTGTGAGACAATAAATTATTTGATTGAATTCATTAACATTAGTTTACAGAAATTAAACAATTATTGAAATTAAAAGTTTATTGTAACTTTAATGAAAATATACTTTCAAACCTCGATTTACACCAATTATTTTGTCGTTTGATACATTGAACAGTATTTGTTTGTACAGTCGTGATTCGCTGGTTGGGCCACAGCCTTGTCCAACTAACGAATTTGATTCGCTAGTTGGACCGACTGACAAATGTCAAAAACTCTCCAAAAGAGATGTTGGCATTGTAAATGCATCTGTTCTTATCTCTAAATATTGTCAGACTGATTGTCAAAGTCAATTTGGCACGAGATTTTGACGTTCAGATGCTTTTTAGTTGGAGAATGGTCCAACTAGCGGAGGTCCAACTAAAAAGCGGTCCAGTTAAAAAGCGTCCAACCAGCGAATCACGACTGTATACTACCCAAGATCGCTTATTTGCCCCGTTTTCTATGGGATTTCCTATCTTCATGGGACTGACTTGCGATCATAGGCAGTATAGTGAAATGCCTGAACGTGAATGCACTTGGAATTCAATTCACTTAGTCTGTAAATAAGGGGAGGGCGGGAGTAGACTGGGTTGGGTGGTTGTACTTAACTTATAAAAATGATATTTTTAATACATTTTAACATTTCTAATATTGTTCTTAGAAACAGTAACACGAAATGTTAATTAACTTTATAATTTATTGTTGGACAATGAAATTGCTTGTTTCAAGACGTTTATTATAAATTTACTAGAAGTATTCCGCGTCGAACAATGTGGAAATGTCCTATAATTCTAGGATAGCCACTTTTGTTACTTCGTTGCAATAGTTTTTGACTTACTCCGACAATTTTATGCGAACTGTGGATACATGGATGAGGATTTGATGACCAATTTGGTAAGCAGCGAAATTTGGCACTACCCCGCAGGACCGTTGTTTGAAAGCAAGATTCCGTGTTATGCCATTTGCCATACTGATAAATTGGAATCAAATTTATAATTTTTGAGCAATAACTCATTATTTGATTCCATCTTTGGAATTACCGTATCGACGACAAAATGTTGAATTCAGTTAATATATATATATATATATATATATATATATATATATATATATATATATATATATATATATATATATATATATATATATATATATATATATATATATATATATATATATATATATATATATATATATATATATATATATATATATATATATATATATATATATATATATATATATATATATATATATATATATATATATATATATATATATATATATATATATATATATATATATATATATATATATATATATATATATATATATATATATATATATATATATATATATATATATATATATATATATATATATATATATATATATATATATATATATATATATATATATATATATATATATATATATATATCTGTATTAACTTGCCACAAATTCGTGTGTACCAATTTGCTCCAGGGTACGCACTTAATATTTATTTCTTGAAGTAGATGTAGTTGTAGTTAGTATTTCAGCTCGAGCGATACAACCGATTGTAATTAGAATTAGTTGTGTTATTGGCGCCGAAGTACTACACAGTTAAGCTTTTTCGGGAAATCAGCCGGAATACGAATTATGAATACATATTAGAACCAACCAGAATTTCCGATTGAACTTTACTTTACCCATAGGTGCACCCAAAGTTCATATATCGATTACTGGAAGCCTATTGGCCGATAGTAGCGCCGGCTAGCGGCTACTTGTTGCCAAAGGCCTTGTTTATGTAATAAAGGCTCGCACAGAGTGAACCCAAATCTACCTATCGAACAGTCAGATGCCTACCTATCGTGCAAAGTAAACAAATATTCATCTTTCGGAGAACATGCAAGAAATGTATTAGTTAGTTAATATCATGGCGAAATATTTCAATCGTCGAAACAAGACACTGTATTCAGTTTATTATGCTTTTTTTTGTAACAATGTAAAATAAATTACATGGAATAGTATCAAGAATAAAGTGCTATAAGCCACGAAACAGTGGGTTTTCAATTCACTCCATATTAATTTATTGTGTAACTCGGTTGAAGTCACTGAAAGTTACAGCAAAAATTATGGGTGCCAGAAACAAAGAAGATGGCATCATTTTAGGCAGCGTTGCGCATTCCTCTGTACGTGACTCTATAATACCACAGACACTAATTGTTGTTTGCTTAAAAATGATAGTTATATGTTTTACACATACAATCTGAATTGTATGTCATTTATTAATAGAAAAAGAAAAATTACTTTTGGTATGGGTCAAAATCCACATTGAGGGAAAATTCCGGCGAAACTATTGTTGGTTCAGCGCAATTCACAGCTTTTACGAAAGAGTTGACGACGCTCCTTTTGTTCACGAGCACTAGATGTGTTTGGTGAATATTGTTTTGGAACTTCCTCTCAACGTGAATTTTGATAATTGTCTTTTAAGCACAAATCTCCGATCAACATGGGGAACGTGCTATTTGAACCAGTCGCTACTGATTCCTGATTCTAGTTCTAGGTTAGTTAGATGAGATATGATTACTATAACAACGTGCTCCGTGTATCAACCTACGAAAACAACGCATTTTACGCAAGTTAATATTATTATTGAAGCCACACATAAAATACTATCACTTAATTATTTTTGTTTTACTGTATACTGTTCTGCCCAAGTTGTACAGTAATGTTTTCAAGTCGAATGGTTACAGTCCAGCGTACCAAGTATTCATGAATAAGCCCACTATTCTGCGATTCAAAATTGCCTTTGAATATACTTAAAACCCAGATATGTTTACCCGGCTATGCTGTCTACAATATGACCACAGCTGATGGACATTTGGGCTACAAAATTTATGTAAAAAAAATTTAAGGGTTGTGTACAGGACACGACCACGGTGACATTAAAAATGTAGCTTTTTTCAAGAGCGTGCAAATGAATTTTATCTATCACACATATCGACTCACGTTCTTGTTCACTCGCTTGTTTTCATATGTTACAATTTGCTATATACCCTCCCCATCAAAACATAATTTATTGAAGGTCTTTTAACGGTAATCTATTAATTAATCAAGTATCTCACTAGGTGATTGGCATTATTTGGCTGATCCATCTAGTAAAAATAGGCTGGTCTGTCCAGAAAATATATTCAAAAGAAAAGTTCCATATTGAGAGTTGTGATGAGGAAGCCCACGCCCGCCAAAAGAAATATATAGATTCTCCATGAAATATGAAATTCTATTTTCCATTTAAATTTTCAATAATGTACTAATGAACTTAAGTAAACAATCTTAAGTTTAAGTATTTCTTGATCGATTAGTGGTGGAAAAAATGAAATTATTTGATAAATTACATTGTTATGCAATGTTCGCACTACCAGTTAAAACGGGTTTTTATGCTATCTTGGTGACATTTTTCTTGTTGCTAATTATTAAAACGTGTTATAACTCTGTAGTGTAAACATTGTATTATTAAACCAATTCTGCAGCGTTTTATGTTATATAGGTGTTTTATGTGGTAATAGGACTGACATAATTATATCTTCAGTACAGCAGTTTGTTTCATAATTTAAAACAGATTTATTTTTAAATTTAAATTAGTATATCCAACCGTTCTATTTGTTGTATACTTTAAAACGCAATTAGAACTGTGTTTTAAATACATAGGGTAGGACAGATATTCTGACTGGATAAACTGGGAAAACAATTTTAAGTCCAGTAACGCTTAAGACATGGCTTGAATTTGAATCGAAAAAGAACACCCGCTTAAACTGCCGCTGAGACGGTAAGTTCTGTTTTAAAATTTTCCGATGTGTGCAGTACGATACAAAAGTGTTTGAAATTAGAAAACAAAAAGTTCTGCTGAGAATGTGATTGTTTCCGATGCAATTACACTCAGATTTTTCACGCAGGGGATACAGGCCGTGTAAATGAAAACCGCGAAAATTTAAAAAAAAACGCGTTAATGAAAACCGCGTAAATTTCAAAATCCGCGTAAAAAACCTGAGTGTACTCTCCTATATAAAATACTACGCTGCTGAACAGTGCAATAACTACAGAAGCACGTTGTCAGATGCCTTACTGATAAAAAACATATAACCGAAATATGAAACATGAAAACCAATAGGCTCTTTACCCTACGCAGCTACAAAGCGCCGTAAACATGGATTAACAAGTTACAACGCACATGCATGCATAAAAATAAATATATTTTTTTCAAACGCAACACTCTTAAGCAGCACACACCGTATTGAATTAAATCCAAACCACCCCGCCCACCCACATTGCAAATCATTCTGTGACACCGCGCTGGTACCCGAAAAATCCGCACACGGCCACCGCTGCCGAAAATGCATAGCGTCTACCGCTTATTGTAGTGCCCAGACGCTGCAGCCATGTTCTTACCCGTTCGACATAAGAACAAAAACTGATTCAAACAGGTACGCGTCACCTCTATTTATAAACTAACCGTATATGGTTTAGTCACTTAGGTGCGAGTGTGTGCAAATGCCAACGTTACCGAAAATCGATAGCGCTTATTGCATCGCCCGGAGACGATGTTGCTCATATGGGATAAGAACAACAACTGATTTAAACGGACATGCGTTGCTTCTATTTATGACTTTTCGTGTTTCATTGAGCAACTAAGCTGCCCTCTCTTGACGGCTGTGTCTGAGAAATCTGCCTCACGAATGGTAATTTTCCCGTTTTTCGTGAACTTTTTAATTTTACCAATTTCCAAAAGTCTACTTTTATTGGGGAGATATTAAATTATTACCAATATTTAAGTTAGGTGTTTCTGAATCGGTTGATGTATGAATGATTAAAATTCATCTAGTAATATCGGAGTTATAAGCGTGCAAACCTTACATAGTTTCGTTACATGGGAGATAGTTTAGATTTTAGAATGACACCTAGCCCCAGATAGTGGAGTAAGACATTTTTAATGTCAAAATCAGTGTAAACGTCTATTACCTGGGGTATGGCAGTATTCTCACATACATTAACGCGCAACTTTTCTCCCATCCGAATATATTTGACTGCAGCGTCTGAAGGACGTACGTCAGATGGCTTCCGTATAATTTGGTAAAACCCAACTTTCTCTGGCTTTTCAATATAGTATTAGCTCCTCTTCAAAGGCTTCGAAATACATAAAAACGAAAGCGTATTCGAAACTGATCGTTCGTATAAACTGTTTCTGCAAAACAATCGTTGAATGGTCGTAAAGGTTCCTTCTCCGCAAGTTTGTTTGTAATATCTAGCATGAGATCCTTTTCATTACACTCCTGATTCAGAGCGGTCGTAGTATGTGCTTTAGACAATAACTTCTGGGTAAACATTAGTTATTAGAATTCATTGTCCGTTCCAAACCCATAACATTTCTTAGAATTTTTATTACATAGAGAATATGCTAAATATTTGAACAAAAAATGCCTTTTGTTAACTTTTGGGAATCGCTATACATTGAACGGAAATCGCAATAGTAAATGAGAAATAAAGGTTTTGTCTATTGTACGAAGATAGCGATCTCAATATAAAAGTAAAAGTTAATGTATCCGGATTCTGAACTGAACTGGCAACTCTGTCTTCTTGATATATTGTCTTTGCTCTTATCCCATATTAAGCTTAGTATGCACCTCTTGCGAAATGAGGTCGCGAAATATTTTTCCTTCTTCCGTGCGGAATTTTGACATTTGCTCGCGAAAACTAGTCTGTGTGTTTGCTGTTAGATGTCGCTTTTGATAACTGGAAAACGACATCAGCTGTTGTTTGTTTATTTCTTTTTTATATTTCTGTTGTCATTTAAATGTTTTAAATAATGTATTTTATTAATTCATCACGGATGTGTATGAAATCGGTAACAATTGTAAACCTATTTGCCATTCATGAAGCTCTCAGGGAAGTGACGTACTCAGCGTGAATCATATTTCGAGCATGATTAATCATAATGCTTATTTGTGACGGTTCCGGATGTCTCGGGGAAGTTCAGTCTGACCAATTTAGACAGCACAATTCCTGCCATCGGAAATTTAAATCATTGGCTGGCCATTTTCTATCTAAATTGGCTGCTTCTACCGGTTCCAGAAGACCCAGGGAAATGATCGAAATTCGCTCAAACCAAATCTATTGTAATTGTCCGAATCGTAACTCTTAATCGGCGTTTGACCATTAAAAAGCAAATCTGATTGCCTTGGCCGCCTTTACCGCTTTCACAAGTCTCGGGGAAACTACCTTTCGAAACACGCTTCGGAATCCGGAAATATAACGCAAATACAACAACCGACTCCGACTCAATCGGTTTCAGGTCGAACCAAACCCTAGGCTTTAAACTTTGGCTGACGTTAAAAATCGATTATGATAACAATGGCTACTACTAAATGTTCTGGAAGTCTCAGGGAATGCTACCAATAATCAGTACGGATACAAACCTATTTTTGGTATAACAATTGTGAGAATCGTAGTTCAAATTTATTGCCATAAGTAATTCGTGGTAATTCTTATTGCATGAAACACTAGAGAGGTTTAAGGAATTGCGCATATTGCTACTACTTGCATTACTGCCACAAGAAGCATAATTATCCCATGTGTATAGGGATTCCCATAGCACATGGGACAGTTTTGCTTCTAGCGGCAGAATACCTCACACAAAAAATGCTGTTCAAGTCTGATATTACACCGAAAGTTCGACGAATTAACTGAATTCTAATTTGATGGTCAGATTGACCTTGTATGTAAATTATGGAAAAGATGTTATAAGCCTTTTACAATCAGTCATAATACAATAATACGTTATAATCCATTTAAAACGAGTGTATTGCTAGTTAGGCACTTTTCAATCAGTTAGGTCCTTTCATAATCAGTTCGGTCATAAAAATCAATTAGGCCCTTTTATTAATTGTTGTAAAATCGCTATCAAAATTCTTCATGATCAAATGTTGCGTTATGTACGTGCTCGGGTAGATATTTGTTAATGGAAAACATGAAATTTCAATTTGTTACATTTTGCAGTTAGACCCTTTTCAAATGTTTGGATAGAACTGGGTAGAGATAAATTGTAATTTTAATTGTAAATTTATTACCCTGTTGGTTACATATGTCAGGTCAAGGAAGAAAAAAAAATTAATAAAATTATAAATTCAGAATCAAAACAAGTATGACCCAAAAAAGCTCCTATGCCTTTCACCAGTAGCTGGTCGAAAACACTACGGTGCGATCTTTTCAATTTCGTCCGAGTTCTCCGCGTCTAGCAACTGAATCTTTTTCCGGAAGTGTTTTTCGATTGATCTGCAAATCATCATGCTTCGATCACTGCCCACTAGGTTGATGGTGATTCCGTTCTGTTAAAGAAGTGGGAAGAAATACAATCTATAGGATCACAAGAATGAGTCACACTTACCGAATCTACCGGTGCGTCTAATTCGATGTAGATACGTTTCGCAATCGGCTCGTCCCTGCTAATCCATCGGCAGGTCGAAGTTGATGACAATGGTCACCTGTTCAACATCGATACCTAAGATACCTAAGGCGGAAGAATCTCTCCGTAACCTGGTGCTGCAGCCAGAATCAAGTGGTGGAACTTACCCCTAGACAAAACGTTCGTTGCAATCAATACCTTCTCTAGTCCGGCTCGGGATCGATCCAGAACGGCCAACGGTTGCTCCGCCGTTAGATCACCGGACAGTACCGCTACTGAGTGATTAACCTTGTCCAACCGGCCGTTTTGTGTGCCTGTTTCGATCGATTAACAATGCCGAAAATAAGTTTACTTGGAGTTTACAACTAGCCTATACATCATATGACAGAAAATGATCGCTTGTCCGACGGTAATCACACCGTACATGTTTGAAATTGCTTGATATTTCTCGTCCTGGTTGCGGCATTTGACGTAGGAGTGTTTGGTGTTATCGAGTGATTCTTGCTCCCGCACCAGAAGAATCATGATCGGATTGGTTACGATGTACTGGGCGAATCCCATCACCTCCCGCTCGTACGTGGCTAAAAAGAAACAGCGATCATAACGCCCGCCTCGTCCGGTACAAAAATTGCAATCT
This sequence comes from Topomyia yanbarensis, assembly GCF_030247195.1. Taxonomy (NCBI): domain Eukaryota; kingdom Metazoa; phylum Arthropoda; class Insecta; order Diptera; family Culicidae; genus Topomyia; species Topomyia yanbarensis. Next base: position 126,542,349 of record NC_080670.1, on the reverse strand, counting down.
TCTTAAGTTCGAACGCCCGGCTGTTCCGATGATGATATGATTAGTCAGCTTCGCCCCTTTGACGATCTTCTCACCGCGAACGGTTTAACCAAGTTCGATTTCCGCACAAAACTTTGCCGTTTTGCAGCTACTTTCTCCTTCTGAATTGCCAGTTCATACGTGGGGAAAGGCAAATCACCTGCGGATAGTTTTTCAACGGATCGACTCGATTGAGCATTGCCAGCACGAAGGCAGTGGTTTTTCTTGTTCCCGACCAACTCTGGGCGATTATGTTCTGTGGCGGATCGGCCAACAGAGTAGGTTGAGCCGTCTTCTGAATCTTGGAAGGAGCGTTGAAACCCATAGTATAGACTCCCTGAAGCAGTTCCGAATTCATGTGCAAAGCTTCGAAAGTTTTAACCAAGTATCGCGGCGAAGAAGGATCCTTCACCCCCAGATCCAGCTTTGATTCTACTAGACCTTTGCGAATAAGTTTAATTAGCAAACTTGCATCCGCCGGGCTAAAAGATGAATCATGGATAATTTTAAAGCTGATATTAAATATTTCTGGAGAAAAATTTGAATAGGACGTAAGTAACAATGAGATTCTTTTTGGTGTGTTTCTCTACTGTTAATTACTCGGTCGTTTCAATATTTAGTACTCAACTCTTTGCCTAATATTCTAGTAAAAACTATCGGCTTTCGATATGTACTGGATAATTAGTGTAAAGTGTTATAAAGACGTAATAATCGAAACAGAATGTAAACAGAGAGAGGCTCTCAATGTTACTTATGTCCTAATCAAAATTTTCTCCAGATTTCGACTTACTTGAATGCCTCTGCATCTTCCGTGGAGGAAGCTGTTTCTCCATTTTCGTTAGCAGCTTTTTTTTCTTCAGGAGCTGCTAAAGTCTTAATTTCTGTAGCTACCGAAAACAAAACTGCAGGTGCAGCCGTTTCTACGGGAGTAATTTGATCGCTGGTTCTACTGGCGGTGAACTAGAAGGTTTTTCCACATTCTCTTTCTTTGGGCTGTCAGCCGCCGGCTCTGGTTCCTTATCCTTAGGGATACTCAGATCGATAACCTATTTGTATTGAAAAGAAAAATTCAAAACCTATGGAAAAATTATCGCTCCAAAAATAGGTTAGTTGGTTATGACAAAAACAACACTTACCGAGTGCAGAAATTTCCTGATCCTCCCTCCGCCTTTTTAACCCAGTTATCGGCAGCACTTGCCATCGTTTCGACCGGGTATTAAAATTCAAAAGCTACAATATATGGAAAAAGGTCCTAAACAGCACGGATACTGTCACTCCGGTGGTTTATTCCTTGCAATTGGCTGAACTTTTGCCCAGAGCGACCTTTCGGAAAAAACGCCTTCTTTTGTCTGCTCACTTCGCTGCCATGAAACCGATGATGAGCGCTTTTTTCCAAACGAGTCACACGGTTGGCCCGATTGAATATGTCGCGCGTGTAGAGTATGCTTCCATTATGTTTGTTCTGTAAATTGACAAGGACATCTAAATATGCAAAGAAATGCTTGGAGGAGAGAAGCTACTGTTAAACACATACCGAAAGAGAAAGTCCTTTCCGAGGATCTTGATGTTGTATTTACTGTTGGCCCATTATCACCGTGTTCTGCTGCTGGGTGGTTACCATGGCATTATGTTGCTGGTGTTCGGTGATGTGTATCCGCTATGGTTGCTGTTCGATCTGAAAAAAATTATGATGAAAAATATCCGTGAATGAGTGAACGCGAGCTTTTGAAAGAAGAATAGGGTATTACATTACAATGTACTGAACACGGTACGGATCCTTCGAAACTAAAAAAGGTAGTAAAAATGACTCACCTTGCTGCACCAACTGAATAAAAAAGTCCTCCTGCACGCGGCGTGGTACAGTACAGTATGCTGCTGCTACTGTGTTTGAAGGTGCTATTGATGTATCTTTTTTTTGCGGTTGACCAATGGTCTTCTACATTTGGCCCTGATTGGCTTGGATCGATTGCACTAGTTGCGGTTGCTGGCCAGGTTTTACCGTCAGTTGAACGTTGTTGCTACCGATCTGTCGGATGATGGTCATGGTCTGGGGGAAATCTTAATTTTCTGATGTTGCTGGCGATAAGCACTGGAATTGTGGTTGCTAGCTGCTGCTGGGATGGAATCACGAGCACTGTGGAGGCAGCGATATTTTCATGCAAGCAACTGGTAGGAGCCAAGGCAGTAATATGACGTTTGTGTTTGAATCTGATTTCTCTACATCAGGAAGGTAACCGCTGGTAAGAATAGTGGCAGGCAAGTTTTACGACAGAATGTGCCGATAAAGTGTGTCCGTTGGGTCCATTATTCGTAAAAAAAGCTCTTGTTGCTTTGTTGGTTCTGAGCTATAATTGCTGTGGTTCTTTTTTGAGAGATTGTTCGCAGCTGCTGGATTTGAAGTTGTTGGTACTGCTACGGTTGTATCGATTTAATGTTGGTTGGCTGATTGCCTGATCCAGGATGTTGAGTCAAGTTGAGCTGATTTGTAGCATCTGGTTGTTGTTGATGAAAACTTATCAAGTAGATAGATGGCTGCTGCTTCTGCTGCTGACGAAAAATGCTGCTCTTGTGGCTGCTTTGTTCGGGTGTGCCTGTAAATAATAATAATTACCAGAAACAATCACAATTCCAATAATATTTTAAAACTTACCATTCAAATTCAAAATATTGATTCTCAAAACTACAAAATTTTGACAGGTGGCGATGAAAAAAAATACAAAAAATTACTAAACTTGTGTTTTTTAATATTTTTTCATTGCAACCTGTCAAAATTTCGCGAGCCTCCGTGCGAAATAATACCATTGACCATTATTTCGCAAGGAAAAAGTTTGCCTTGGTGACAGTGCATAGAAAGCAGCGCTATCTCGCGGAAGTATTATGAAACTTATCGTTTGTCGAGCCGTGTCTCGGCTAACTGCATTTTTCGTTATCGTTTTCGCGAGAGCTGCGTACCGTTTACGAAATGGAAACGAAAATTTTTTTCGCGAGCATTTCGCGACGTTTTTTATGCATAGGTTTTGTATAGGAAATTTCATTTCGCAAGAGGTGCATACTTAGCTTTATGAGGGAAACCTTCAATAAACAGACTTGTATCACTTTGAGAATCTACTGAATGCATGGTCCAGCCTGATATTTTCTTGTTCGTTTTCTGTTGTGATCCGTGTTCAACGAGTAGCGACTCCGAAATTTCTTCTTAAAGGAAATTATGAAACTTGATTTTTTTATGATTATGTGAAGTGTGTTCGATTTGGAAATAAAATTTGAGGACAAGCAATAATCTACATCTATACATTCTGATGAAATGAATCTACCCCAAAAAGTAACAAACATGGATCCAAAACTCGAAGAAGCTTTTTTCTCTGTCAATCATTTTTCTTTTAATGTTGATAAAGACAAACAGGATTCTCAACCCAAAGTTGCAATAGAATCCGTCGTTTATTACAATGACTCGAACTGTCTACTTTAGTTCATTCAAATATAAAGCTTTGAATTTAAGGCAATTGTATTTTACGAAGCAGGATAGGATCAGGAAGAAGGGTCATGCTAGTTTACATTAGCTATCTCCTAGAGTGAGAAAAAAAATTAAAAAGGCACGATAAAATCCGTCACTACATTAATCAAGATCTTGAAAAAGTGTAAGATTATCGAATAAATTTGATCAACACCTTTCCACACCTCCTTGTTCATAAAGTGTCATTTTCCCCCTAGATCCGGAGGAATCTGAAAGTATATTTTTTCTGCTGAGAATGGGACTTTTTATACATTTACATTTATCTGAATTTACTGTTCATTTAAACCCAACATCCTTGTTATTCGACTTCTTAATCCATATGCACCGCGCACACCTAAAATCTGATTAAATTTTAATAACGAATGTACGAAGTTGTAGACAATGAGATTGTTCATTAGATTCTCACTTTTAGTATTTTTTGAATGTCTATAGTACCAATTAGTAGCAAAATGCGAATTAATTTCATTAAAAACTTAAGTTTTCAATCAAAAAACTTTAAAATGAAGTTGTTCTAGACCCCCGACAGAATATTTTCATTTTACTTTCAAATGAAAGGGAAAAGTCCATTCTTTCATATCCCGAAGTTTTACAGATGCCGAATTTTTTTTGAATAAAGTTGTTCGACAAAGACACCGTGGTTGTTTATTACCGGCATTTTTTCGAACAACAAAATAATGATGTTGCAATAGCGTAGAAAAAATCTTTGGACTTATCTTAGGGTTTAAGTAGGTTAAATGTTTTGGAGAGTTATTTTGCCAAAAAGTCACGCTATCCACGAAATACATCGAAACTTAAAATTCAGCTTAAGTAAACGTTGTAAGCACTCGAACAAAACTGGCGATCAGAGCTCAATACTGTGTTTAGGAGTATGTATTTTTACTCTACTGTGCAAAGGGTTGAAATTCAAATTCTGATAAAACCTTCGAGCGTTTTGACGAGCTGTCTTATCAAAAATAGTTGTTTCATCTATCCATTACAGAATTTTTATTATTTTTCTTTCCGTTACGTGTGTTAAGAAAATCATGCAGTGCTCAATTGATTTCTTTTAAATTTGTCTTTTTCAGATGAAAATTAAAATTGTTTACCTGGTTGGGAAGTAAAATTCTGAATCTAGATAATCTAGACTAAAAGATCACATGTGTTAACAAAAACATGTATGGCTCTACTGGATGTTGGTTTGTGCAGGTTTCCTGACAAAAGATTTATCTGACCATTGCATGGGGAGATGTTCTAGAAAAATTCAAGTTTGTTTTCGTTGCGTTGCGTTGCGTTGCGTTGGGACGATGATTTTGGCGGATTGCACACTGACTTCATCATGTTTGACTGCTGATTATCTAATAAGAGTTGCTTAGGAAGGGGTAAGTAGGAAGTAGGAGTAGGAGACATCATTGCCGGCCACTCCCATCTCCATCGTTCACGGGGAAAGATAAAGGATAAGGTAGACGGGAAGTGTTGATGCTACTTAACGGAAGGTAGACGACTCATCAGGCTCTTCCATATGTGTCGCGGAGTTGGTGGTTTGGAAGGGTTAAGGGTCTAGGATTCGCTCCAAGCAAGTGATGCGACCTGTAAAGCATAGTTTTTTAGGTAGTTGTTTATTTAGTCTTCGAGTACATGATCACTTGAAAAATAAAAGATCTTGTTTAGTTTTTGGTTCTTTTTAAACTCTGGGTAGCTCTCGGTAACCGCTATCCTATGTTTTCAAATCAAAAGTAATTTGAACTCCACACGGCCCATCGTGGGAGTATTTCCTAGAAAAGTTAATCCTATCTGCGTAATGGAATCATTATCTATTGCAACAGTATTAAGACAGATTTTGGTATTCCTTCTCTACGATATATTTAATTGGTTGGAAACTACCGAGTGATAACACGTTATACAGTCAGAGTTATGATAGCGCGAGATGTTATAAATCAAGGAAAGTATTTCCTATTTTACGTATTGGATTATTTGTAAAATACACGTATTCGAGCTATAATAACGACCATTGAAGAGAAATACAAAGGATTACTAACCTGATACACGGGCTGGTTCGCAATAACGGAATTTGAAATTAAATTTTACCCGCGATCATCGACACTGGTCAGATTAAAGCCTTGTTGCGGCTGAATTTCGATCAGCCATTCGTTTTTACTGCAGCGTTTTCTTGATTAGATCTGTTTGCACCCTCTCATTCTGCTACTATCGGCAGAAGGGTGATAGCGCCTAGTCGTCTCCGGTCTAAGGACCAAATGTCATCAATAGACTTGGGCTCGCCTGGAGGCATGAGATAGGAGACTTATGAGATCTTAAGAGATTAGAAAAACAAAGAAACAACATGCTCTGTCCGGAATCCGAACTCAGCTATAAGCTTCTACAGCTGAATTGAAACTCCAAACGCACTATGCTATATTTCACCCTAAGGAGGAAAATTGGGTAAGCACCAAAATTTCTCACTAGGGCGAAAATGTTTTTGGTTAAACCAGTCTTTGCACTTGAAGGGCACAAAGCAGAAGTTCTGTTTGTGCCGATAAGACGCAGTGAAGCCGAAACTTGTCTTGGCTTAGCAGGCCTATGCGAAAGCACTGTGCTATATTTTACCCTAAGGAGGAAAATTGGGTAAACATCAAAATTTCTCACTAAGGCGATGCTCGGACAGGACATCACGTTTGATCAGTCGTTCGATTGAAACACAAAGTGTGTTTTAGTTTGTAGGGATTTGCGTCAAACCGGCGCTAATCTATTCCGACAAAAAGTTAGTGTCGGTTTCTGATGAGGCGAAGCCGAAACGCACCCATGTAAAAAAACTTCAAACGGAACATGGCGTCTCCTTGCCATTCTAATCACTTTAGTGAAAACTGTGTTATCACATCGTTTGACGACCCCCTAGCAAATTCAAGTTTGTTTTCGCCGATGAATTCGTCCAAAAACTGAAGATCTAGCAAGAAATTTTCAGATGAATACTCAAAACTAAACTATTACAAATTACTGTTAATAGCATATACATTATATCGTTAAATGAAGATGTTATATCGTTAAATGAAGAAGTTGTACATTTTTGTAGAAGAGATGGAAAATCTGCAACTTAACAGACCACATCAAAGTCAACTGTGGATTTTTGTTAAACTTACAAAAACAAGTTCCTTGATAAATGTAATAAATGGCATTAAGCAATAAGAAGTAGTTAGCGGTTTAATATACTCGTTCATTTTGAAGATATCCTGTCGAAAAAAAAGTGTCAAGTATCTAGGTTATGTTGGTAATTGACACATTCCGCGGGCTTGTACACCAAAAGGAAGTTTTGTTTTGTCTTATTTTGGCATCACAATATTTTTTCCTCGATTCGGTAGTGTTTAAACCATTGAAAAGTTATGTGATCCAAATATTAACATTTCGACAAATAGTTGAAAAATATATAGAAAGGTAAGTTGAATTTCACGGAAAATGGCTCCTGAATTATTGACTTCTAAGAAAAGTTCTATTTCATGAAACTATTATTGAAATTTTTATCTGTTTAAAAGAATTTGTTCGTTATTGAGTGTAGAACAATTAATCTAGAAAGATTTTTTTCACATCACGGTGATATGACGTTTTCCTTTTCTCTGAATCTTTGCACCTATAATATATATATATATATATATATATATATATATATATATATATATATATATATATATATATATATATATATATATATATATATATATATATATATATATATATATATATATATATATATATATATATATATGTATATATATATATATATATATATATATATATATATATATATATATATATATATATATATATATATATATATATATATATATATATATATATATATATATATATATATATATATATATATATATATATATATATATATATATATATATATATATATATATATATATATATATATATATATATATATATATATATATATATATATATATATATATATATATATATATATATATATATATATATATATATATATATATATATATATTTCAGTGTACTTAACACTGTCGGTTGATTGGCGCTTAAATTATGCTGGCTTTGTCATATAAATCCACTTGCTTAAGCCCAACAATACAGATATCATACTATAAACTCAGATCGGGAAGCTGATTCCTTACCAAATTACACAAAGCAATACAGACAGTTTATTTTTTTTTGTGAAATATGTGATAAAAGCTGCTCAGTTAAACTACCATATTGAGCCCTGTTAAATAAATAAATGTGTCAAATGGTTTAAATCTATCCACAACAGAATTGAAAAAAATCTTGGTTTGATCAATTGTTTCTGCTACAATTAAAAAACCCGATTTAATCCACCTAGCAGTGAGATGAGACATTTCTTACACATTTCACTATTGGATTAGTTTGCAGAACTCACTAGAAGTAGTCACCCAACTAGAGGTGGGATGAAAACAGTTTCTAGTTTTGCACGAATAAAATCTCGAATAAACTGAATAAATTATAGAAATCAACAAAACGACAGAAATAAAAAAGTAAAGCAAAAAATGAAATAATAGGTTTTTAAATTCATAAAATGAATAGAAAAATTAATGTAAATCAAAATTATAATATACACGAATCAAATTAGATTAGGTTATTAAATAAAAAATAAGATTATATTTAGAAATAGTTATAAGATTAATAGCATAAATTGACTCATACTCACAACTTGAATGAAATAAAACGAATGAATGAACATGAAATGCATAAAATTAAAGATATGAATAAAATGAATCAAATGAATCACACGAATCAAATGAATCAAATGAATTAAATGAATCAAGTGAATCAAATGAATCAAATGAATCAAATGAATCAAATGAATCAAATGAATCATATGAATCAAATGAATCAAATGAATCAAATGAATCAAATGAATCAAATGAATCAAATGAATCAAATGAATCAAATGAATCAAATGAATCAAATGAATCAAATGAATCAAATGAATCAAATGAATCAAATGAATCAAATGAATCAAATGAATCAAATGAATCAAATGAATCAAATGAATCAAATGAATCAAATGAATCAAATGAATCAAATGAATCAAATGAATCAAATGAATCAAATGAATCAAATGAATCAAATGAATCAAATGAATCAAATGCATCAAATGAATCATATAAATGCATAAATAAAACAAACGAATCAAATAAACAAAATGAGCTGAAGTGATAAAATGAATAAAAAGAAGAAAATGAGCAGAATTAAATGCATTGATTAAAATGAAAAATTGAACAATGATAAAAGGTTATAAATTTATATAAAGAAATAAATTGAATCCAATAAATTATTTGGATGAAATGATAAAAACTGAAAAAGTAGTCAGATTATTAAAATGAAGAAATTGAACAAAATGAACAAACTGGAAAAAATGAATAAAATGCATACAATGAAAACAATTAATAAAATAAGTTAAATGTGCAAAAAGAATAAACTGATCAGAGTGAATCCAAAGAATGAAACGAACAAAATAAGTAAAATGAACGCAGATGAACAAAACGAATAAAAAGATGCGGAATGAAATAATTCATTAAAATGAAATAGTCATATATTTGAAGCTAAAAACATTTTTTGAATAAAGAAAATGAATAAAACGGATTGTACAAATTTGAGAACCATTGCATCAGAAAGTTTTGAAATGTTTTTGAAAATCCCATCTTCTGAGAAAAGGCTAATAAATATGGAATGGACTTTCTAGGGCTTCCATCTTTTTTTGGTTTTATTCTTTTTGTTTTCATGCTTCTTTACTTGACGTCGTCGTTTTAAGATTATCTGGTGTTTCTACTTTATTGTTGGACCTTAATTAGTTATCAGAAACCTGAAACGTTCAATTTGCTTTGGAATTCGAAGTTTACTTTTTGGTCACATATTCCCGAAAAAAGATTTATGTACAGAATAGAATTTACTGGTCCAGTATTTTAACGCGCAATTGAATATAGCAAAGTGAGACAAGGTCACATGTGCATTCAAGTCCCTTCAGGAATCAGGAATCAGCAGCGACTGGCTCAAGTGGCACGTTCCCCATGTTGATCGGAGATTTGTGCCTTGCCATGATTTGTCTTTTCATCATTTCCTGATGGGAAGAATTTGGGAAGTGGTAAGGTTAGGGGTAAGGAAATAAACGACACACATAACATAGACAATACGGAAGTATTCTTCACTCCCAAGGGACTAAAGACACTTCACGATGAACGGATATATCAACACCCCCGAGGGGATATTGAGATAGCGGAACGACAGCACCCCGAAGAGATACTGTCATTCAAATTAGGCTTAAACCGATTTAGGTTTATATACTTCCGCCGTGACTTTTTAGAAGCCATACTTCAGTTTTAAACAATTTTCGCCAGAAATACCAAAGATCGGTCGTCGATACTGCAAAAGTACCGCTGTATTTTCGCTGTAATCGACTTGGCCCTTCAGAAATTCCAAGCAAGCTATAGCGGTTGCATCAACACCCCCGAAGGGATATTATCATTCAAATTCGACTTAAATCGATTTAGGTTTATAAACCTTCGCCGTGACTTTTTAGAAGCCATAGTTCAGTTTATAACCATGCCTTGCTAGAAAGTCCAGAGATTGATCGTCGATACTGCAAAAATACTGCTGTATTTTCTCTGTAATCGACTTGGTTCTCAGAATTTCCCAGCAAACTGCCCGCGAACCAGTATTATGAAAATCTAGCCTCATCAAAACGTCAGAACTCCGCAAAAATTCCTTGGAATTCTAAGGAATATAAAGAAATATCTTATTCTGATGAAGGCTGGTTCGACAATAAAACGGAAGTCTCCTGCCTTCCCACTTATCATCTCCAATTTCTGTTTCCGCCAGATACAGCTTTGTTCGTTATTCGGAGAGAACCAAACAATGCCATACCTTAAGCCAAATCCACTGAAGCTGGGGATGAAGTAGTCAGGTGGGATTGAAAAGAGACAAGATCTTTTAACAGATCGTCCTTCAGTGCAACCGTAAAGTGACCTTTCTCCAACCTTGCTTGTACTAGATGGTTATTTAGACACAAAGGCTCTATACCATGAGTCGAATCATTGTTTGGAGAAGCATCACTGCGGTTGCGCTTTTTTCTTTGATTTTCATCAAAATTTTTACCCCTGTTTATGGGTTTTGAAAGAGCCCGCTTCTCACTACTATCAGTGTTTACACCTGATGTTGCAGGAAGAGATTCAAGTTTCGATTTCATGATACCAAAAATTTAGCGAAAAGCCGAAAAAGAAGTGGAGGTGACCTGCACGCAGCAACGGTTGGATCCAAAAGAGTGGGAATTTGCACTGTGGAAAGTTCCGCACAACAAAATTCAGTTTTGCACCACCACTTATTCAAAACTGAAATACAACACATTAGAACTGCAAGAATATGCTACGTCTAGTAGCAGTACACTGGCATCTAGGAAGATCGAGAACAAACACCAACCACAATAGATTAGTGTGCCTACGATTTCAGTCTACCAAGCACATAAGAAAGTATCTAGATCTGAAATTTGTAGTACACTGTCGCTCAAAATTTTCGAAACAGCCCTGTAAAAGCTGCATGAACAAGGGAACACGGAAGTATATACGGAGAGAGCACGACGGACATTAAACATTTGAGTGACTGAAAGTGTCACCAAGTGATGACTTCTCAATGACACACAAACTAACTACCATCGTGTGTCTCCGAAGATGCCCGGGAACCTGAGCCAATCCAACTATTTCATACCTGTTCCAAAACATCTGAACGGCAGCGCACCACTATTGATGAGATTTATTCTCAATCTGTGCTTGTTTTCGTAACCCTCCAAAGCACAACATCGTCGCAAAAACAACACAGCGAAGGAATCCCCCAGTAAAAGCATTTACTGCTTTTATTTTTGAGCGCACCTCACCATGCTACTCCAAAGACAATGCCGCGTATCTGAGGGTCCAGAAACAAAATAAGCCTCACTCTCGGCCGCAACTATACTTCAGACAATATTCGCTCAACAATACACAGTATAACACTGTTGAAGGATACCTACAAATTTAAAATAGCTGTGATTATGGGCAAGCAATAGACGGCCAAACACTGCGTAAACAATAATAGCGGTAAGCTTGAATCTAGTTGGTACCGCCACACGGTACTATCTTTGATTTTAGGCCTGAGTTTAGTCCGGCCTAAGACGTTAGTACCTGTCATTGCAGAAATGGCTGCATCCTGAAGCCAAATGAAAACAGTGTAAAAGGCCGCCATGTTCCTCTTGCATACATCTCAATAATTTGAATCAACTTTTCGAACTTTATGTGCAATATTATGGCCCATGTTGCACACAAACCATATGAGGGCAAGTAAGCAAGTTTTATCCCGTACGAAAAACAGGTGTAATCGAATTTTAAATGATTTTTTTTTAAATATTCTTTATCGTCCTATATCTAGAAGGTGCTACACGCTCATTTCAAAACGCCACATCGAAGAGTTATATTGCAGGTTAGCAGAAGTCGAATCATATTGAAACAAACTGTCGAACGAAATATTATAATTGGATTCAGAGATGAAAATTGTTTTCGTTCGTTAGTTTACCTATGGCTATCAAAATGAGTGAAGTTTAATTTGCTCACAATTTTTTAGTTATTTTTACATGAGGAAAATAATATATAATCACAATTTGTTCCCTTTTCTAGTTGTATCTTCTCACAAAGAACACCATAAGCAAGTGGAAGTTTATTTATATTTTTACTGCTTTCGAAAGAGTTCAAAACTAAGATTGAATAAAAAATTATAAATGAAACCATGCCATATAGCCTAAGTAACACTTTTAAATATGACGGCAAACAAACTGTTACAAATATTCTCATTTTGATCGTTATTTAAATGTTATCGAAGCTTGCTTGTATTGTTTCGTAATTTATAATTTTCTAGCATATCTTGAACGATTTGCATTTCCGCTGTAGTACAAATTTTCGTTTAATTCTTTATGATAGAACAGATATGCACAGGGTATGAAATAGCTGTGAAAGCTGATACTAGACAGATGACTTGGCAAAATGACGCAAAAAGTTGAATACGGAAAAATCGCTTAAATCGTGTCGGAGCTTAAGGGGGGTGTAAGGTGTTATCGGCAAAAAATTGGATAGTTTAATTTTTTTCGATGCAAAGATTCTTTGTCTTTTCAGTCAGGCGCCACATCGAAATCTTGTTTTGCGGTATACACTATAACTCAAAATCTACTGGAGAAACATTGATACATTTGCACAGTTGTTTTCACAGCATTTCACAAGTAATTAAGGGAGCTTTTATTTTTTGGTCGATTTTCGATTTTTTCGTAGCACTTTGAAACCAAAGTCCGATTATTGCTAAAACAACGATTGCCATGTAATTGTAAAGTAATAATATTTAGCAGTTTACAGAAAGCTCTTGTAGTTGCCAGGGCAATGATGTGAAGAAGAAGAATTGTGCAAAATTCAGAACGATTGGTCCAAGAAATTTTGTCTGCATCCAGTATCAGGTTCAATTTGTAAATTTATAATTGTCAATTCATTATCAGACAGATGGCAGACTATAGGAAGTAACTAATTATAATTTTTATTAATTAAAATTACTGGACTTTTGGTATTTCAGGCATGGTTGGATAATCGTGCTGATAATTTGAATAACTTCATTTTCAACAAAGTAGGTCTGCCAAATTCTATATGCATGGTTAGTAGACTAGTTGGGTACGAAGGTATAATAAGCCCCACCAGGCTAAAATTTCAGATTTCCATTCCATGGACGACATAATTATCTGAAGCAAATAAATAATTTTTATGGCATTTTTCATGTGTTGCAGAACAGCAACTGATACAAACTTTTTAAAAGATGTAAGCTTCCACTCTTTTTCTATAAGCATTTGATTTAGTTTGGAACAGTCAGATTTGGCTGAACTGACAAACTACTAAGTGTAATATTAGAGAAGCTCTTCAAGCCCTTGGAGTGGCTAGCGCCTAACAATACAACTCTATAACGTTCTCGATAGTATGCATCATTATTAGCAAAATAACGTTTTAGTCAATTATGGATCTTAAATAATAAATTGTTTAAGCGGTTAGGGGAGACTGAGGAGACTTGATCCCCGGGGAGACTTGATCCCATCATTGTAACTCAAAGGCGGATCAGAATACATTAATCGAATATACTATAAAGTTGCGTAGTTTTATCTAAACAGAAATTTCATTAACACAGAAAAAAGAAATTGGACTTTTGTGTAACCGAATTTTTACCGATTTAAAAAAAAGTCTCAGAAGAACCGAAGAAGATTTATTTTTCAAATTTTCAAACTTTTATGAAATTGATAAAATCACCCACTACATACTCTATTTTTGCATACAGAATTACAGGAGAATATCAGTTATATGAATACGTTATGATTGAGCTGATTCTTTTGTTCAACTATATTTTTACTAAAGTTTGCTGAAATAGATGCTATGGGTTCACTTGATCCATTCAAATTCGTGGAGATTTGATCCCCTTCGCCATACTTCATACACACCACTGAAAATAACCAAATTCACACCAGAACAATTGAAGTCATTGTTGTCATAAAAAAATGTCAAAAATGAACGCTTCATCGTAAAGAAACATAACTGTAATTGTTTACTACAGTATACGTAGAAACCATTCATCCCACATTTGACGTTCCTCAACCATAATAAAGACAGCTTTCAAATAATTGCACGGAGATTTTGGGAATTCGTAAAAAATCAGGTGAGAGATGCGTAATATGTAGTAACAAAAATAACAATATCTAATCATGACAATTTAATCAATACTACGATCCATTTATAAAATTGATTGGGGTAATGTACCCGTTTTTGCCCTATTAAGAAGGGTACCACATTATTACTACAATAATTTTATTATTTCAGCTTTTTGATTTGTTATTAAGGTCCATTTTTTTATTTCGATTATAGAGGTTTTAACGTTAAGGTCATTCGCCTCTTATTAAGAGCCAATATAATAACAAAATTGTCTTGAGAATGGTGAAAATCTTCTGTTTGAGCGCAGCAAAATCTCTAATCGAGTACCCCCATTATCGCAATACCATTTGAGTCAATGCGTTGAGCAAAGATGGCAGACGCTGCTCTAACCAAAGGCTTCAGATGGGTAGGATGATAGTAGAAACAGGGCAAAAATAGGCTTATTACCCTACATGCTCTTTTAAACACGTTTTCATAAAGGAATCAAGTGTTCCCAAATTAGGGATCGAGTCTCCACTAATCTAAGAATTTTCCATTTTTTTGTTGTTTTCCAGAAATGCTCATAGCTCATGTCCAGTATAATATTTCCATGTAATTTTTTTAATGATTATTAGTCATCCCTAGAAACAATATAAAACTACAAAAAAATATATAGTTTTTTATCATTCCACGGAGTTGGACTGAAAAATAAAAAAGGGGATCAAGTCTCCTCAGTCTCCCCTACTCCACTGTAGAATTTTAAAACAATCGATTTTTTATTTATTAGTCTAGGATGTAAAAAATGATATCCCAGAACATGGAGAACGAAAACAATTCAAAAATATAATTTTCAATTTTGCCGCAACGCTTTTTATGTATAACCCATGTGTACTGCAAACTTTAACCGCTTTTTTCTCGAAACCACTGGCCGGAAATGTAACTCGAGCAAATGATTTTTGGTCGCTTTGAAATTTTCACAGTATATTCAAAATTGATTTTTCTAGTCACGTACGCAGGATCAAATTTTTTATTGCCTACCTTTTTATTGATTAACGATTTTGTGTAGATTTTTATGATATTCTCTACGTTTTTTCACTCAAAACTGCGCCATTTCGCTTAAAATCAAAATATCGAAAAAATTCTATCTACGTCGCTATTGACATAAGGAATCAGAAAAACTTTAGTTTTTGGCGCTAGATCAAAAATCACGGGAGATAGATTTCCGACCGTGGACCCCTTCCAAAAAAACGCGCATGAGGTGAAAATGCTGCAGAGCCGCCATCTTGTGATGAAATTGCTCGAAAAAATTATTTTATATGATACAATACTTATGTTATAAATCCCATTCAACAAGATGTCGATTCACCATTTTATTGAGCAATAAAAAAATTCTCGAAATAATCAGACTATTAAATGGCATAAACAGTGAATTTAAAATTAACTTTATTGTGCAGTTTTTTAACATAGCCGTGTATTGCTGATCAGAACGCAGCAATGCAAATGGCAGCATCATGTTACCGGAAGAACACAAAAATATGCAAAAATTTGTCATGCTTCTCTTGCATACATTTCGTTATTTTCAATCCTCTCTTCGGCTTTCTTCTAGATAAATATGGCTCTCTTTGCTCGCAATAAAGATGGCAATAAATAAGCCAGTTTATCAGGTAGGAAAGACAAGCACTGTCGAACTACACTAATAAAATAAAATACCAATTAATGCGTAGAAAACTACGCATTTTCAATAAAAGTGGAATAACCCATTAAGTGGGTAAAGAGTTCGTATCAAGTATACAGCTCTTGTACGTCAACATGGGTATGTTTTACCTTTTATTTTTCGCAGAACTGTTACAACAAAACGCGTGAAAAATATCCATTCATGAAAATCGTGCCAGAATGAAAAATACTGTCAATAGAATTATTTTTGAATTAAAAAAACATAAAATAACATTCATTTCACATTATTGCCTCCTTAACTACTTAACAAGATAAAACCGCCAACTGGATATATTTTTAATGGCTGGATCTTTTGGCTACTCTAAAAATGCCAAACGCATATTTGCAACATCCTCAGTAGTTTAAACAGCCGTTTTTATGAGCATTGCCAAAATGTTCCGTTTCCGCCACGTACTCAGATGCAGGCCGGTAATTTGCAGCTTCCGATACGAACCTTAGTTTGCAGGTTAACTCGCTTAAAATAATTCTTAATGACTTTTCACTCATTATTAAGATCAGTATATCCATTGACATTATCTCATCGAGTAGTTGTGAAATGAATAAAAAGCACCAATTGTTATAAGCAATAAAATACCCATTTTTTGACACCTCATAAAATGGGTAAAGTTTTTTCCCGTGTTTATCTACCCGCATTTTTTTATTTCCTCGTTCTTTCCTTCTCTCTACACATTTGATTCCAATTGCACATCAAAGGGTTACAGTAGAGCACGTTTGGATAAATTGAGATCTATTCAAACAATTCAGATCAAAGTTGTTTTTGTGAATTAGAAACAGAACTACAATAAGATTGTTTTGATTCTTTTCTTTTTGCTTATCGCTAGGAGAATAAACGGGACCATTTAATTCGTTAATATAAATCGATAACATATTTTCACGAATGATTGCCCATATATCTATTGTATCACACATCAAAGAAAGTAAATAACGGAAGAACATTATTGTTTTTAGGGGATAGATCCAAACAAATGACAATTGGATATAGATCGTAAAATGCCATATTTTATGAATTTACTTACACTGGTCTTTAGCAAATTGAATCAGAATGTTAACAGCTTAGAAATTAGCTCCACAAATATCCTAAGCTAAGAGTAAATAATTGATTTTAAATATGTGCAATGTTCCAATAAGAATAAAATCACATAAAACAAAATGTTTTGAAATTTATTGTGAACACAACGGTGATCAATATATTTATTTCGATTTTTGGCATAAAACGTTCCAATTTGCATTGATGCATTATAGAAATATATCTATATTCTGCCTGCCACAGTGCAAAAAAAAAAATTAAATGTAACGCTCGGGAATATAAATGATCATTCTGTCAAAGTTTAATTTTCTGTTTGATCTTTGTTTACTTTTTATTTAAACCTCGCTGAAAAACGTGCATAATTTTAATTCGCAGACCTTCATTAATAATTGATCTTTATTCCAAACTTGTGAAAATTCACTTGAAACGAAAATAAATGTTCTCCCCCACGTCGATAGGTATCATGTTCAATTAGAATGACACTCACAGTTCATTTTAAATTCAAATTGAAATATTTTAACCGATTTTTTAATCAAAGTATGAAATCTCGACAAACATATAATTCCGGCTTAAAAGCCAACTGTCAAAATTCTCTTTGAAAGGGAATTCCGGGCAAACTGTTACTCGCCAATCACAGATGTTGGCAGTAAACAAAAGAGAACAATTTTCTCTTCCATTAACTGCTATGAACTGTGTTTATCCAGCGACGGTTTGTCCGGAATTTCCTTTCAAAAAGAATTTTGACAGTTGGGTTTTAACCAGTAATCATATTTTTGTCGAGAAATAACTATCATGGCACCAATTACAACCGATGGTTTAGCCACCTCTAACTCGACGAGCGCCTATTCAAACTGAATAAAAACATGCATGCGTATATCAATTTTTTTTTGTGCATATTATGTCACTACAAAGTACTACACATCATCGGCCAACTTTCAACTATCCAACACGTTGAAGATCTATGTTCAGAAACATATCGGAAACAAGTTGACAAAATTGTTCTCAAACCCTATGGAACGAGATATTTGACGAAGAAAAGCTATTTTACTGCAAGAAAATATCGGAATGAATTAACTCATTTTCTTTAACTTGAATTTGTTGTTTTTTAACATTGACGTGTAACGCAGATCAGAACGCAGCCATAAAAATGACAGCATCGTTTGATTAAAGCTTACCAAATATTTTAGGCCGGTTTAAAACACCCCGGTGACACGGCTGTCATCTACATACATTTGTCTTGAAGCCAAAAATTTTGGTTCTTTGGTTCAATTGGCTGTCAGAAAATGCGTTTAAGCTATGTTCATATCTAGTTTTGTACGACATCGTCTTTGTGCGTAATAAGTATTTACTAAACAATTTATTATTTTATCCGTCATTATGCTAACTGAACATGGTTTAACTTCAAATAAACGTATAAAATGATTGCAGTTGGTAACAAAATCGCAGAGCAACGACATTTGAAGAAATAGTGAATTATTTTATTGATATGTTTAGTGTTTAAATTTTATTGGCTTTCCACGAAGCTTAAAAACTTGTTGAAAAACAACCACTGCAAGCAAATTTCTTTTCTGGTTTAACCAACGATACAATTTTTGCACAAACAGGGGCAAAAAATCTCAAGTACCAATTAATAAACAAATCTTTCTCGGGGTTTGAAATCGATTTCGATTCGTAATGATTACACTAAAATAACGAAAACATGAATATCATCTTTCCATTTGTGGAGAAAACGGCTCATTGTCATTCTAATATTCTGTGCAAACATTCAATATTGTAGAATTAGAGTAAGTTATCAAGTTTGAACCTCTAGAGGTAGTGACTTTTCGTCGAAAAAGATGTACTTTCTTATGTCTGGGTCTGTTCAAAAACTACTACAGTTAGAAAGAAACTGTCAATGGGTGTTCCACTAATTGGAATTAACTTGAGAATGACATTTCTTTACATCAAAAATTCCTCATTTTGTATCCTTCCATTTGAATTTTGACGGTGTCAAAAATACACTGAATGTGAAAGAATACATTTTGGAAGCGGTAAAATTCATTCAACTAAACCGTGACACTGACTCGTTGTTATTGCAGTATATTAACTGTATTTGAGATTTGACTTAGTACATATAGTATAAAGTTAGTAAAAAATGTTGTTAAAATGTAAAATGTGAGCGACCGAAAATAAAAGTCACAAGGACAGACCATGCTTTATAAAACCCGTTTCAAATATGTTAGAATATAAAAACCGAATATAAATTTCAAGCATAAGAAACGGACTGGGACTCTCCTTCTTAAGAGTCGGCTTCAATATTAAAACCGGAAAAAATATATCCGATTACTACAAAGTAGTTTTTTAGCCGACTTTTTATTCTTGAACATTACGATATACGGATGCTCCTGCATACGATTTATTTATTTTTAACCGGTTTTTATACTTGAGGTCCATCCTTGCCGAGTTTGGGTGAGAACTTTTTAAGCGATTCTTATGCTGAAGGATATCTGTCGGATTTTTACGCTTGAAGCTTATTTCCGATTTTTTTTATTCTAATATATTTGAAACGGGTTTTACGAAGCATATTCTGTCCTTGCGACTTTTATTTTCGGCCGCTCATATAGTTGGGATGGGACATGGTTATATTAAAAAAACCTGTTTTAATCCACCTAGCGGTGCAATTGTGCCTTTCTCATTTCTCTAAACTATGGCACGGAGGCTTTTTATGTTCAACATAATTGTGGAAATGTCCATTAGATTCTTAGTACACTTTGCACTTATACACAATGGCATGCCAGCCACGAACTTGATGAGCTACGTGTCGACGGTGAAACACTTGAAACAAAAAAATATCATACTCCATTAGCCTAATCATCATTAGATCAATGTTATCTGCTTGCTAACTCATTTTGTCATGCGGGGCTGGGTATGTGAAGAGGGCGAAAGTCCCATGAACGAACGACTCCCCAGCTTAAATTGGTATGCTTTGTGATACAGTGGTGGTTTAAAGATGATGGGGTTGAAAGGGAGGGGTATGAGGGCTGGATGGGGTGGTGGTCTGAGGGGTGATTTAAGGAGATTTTTAAAGGAGGGGCGCGGACAGTAGAGGGGGGGGGGTGTAATCCCTCTCCGTAAACCATCAACTACGCCCCTGTTAAAATCCAGAAACCCTAAACGAGTCGAAAAAAAATTTAGGTTGACATTTTTCAGAGTGATTGCATAACCTTTCTATATGAGAAAGGCAAAAATGTGCCAAAATCCAAAAAAGTGAATCGTAGTCAAATTTTTTTTTCGAGTTTGCATCAAATCTCGACGTTTCATGCACCTTGAACACATTTAGCATCAAAAATAAAATTTCTATTTTTAATTTTTCCTATAGTTTATATGAGAAATTTCTGTGTGGCCGCACTCTGAAACCCGTAATTCCGGAACCAGTATTCCGATCGATCCAAAATTCAATAGCAGCCGATGGGAAGGTTGCACCTTTCATTTGAGACTAAGTTTGGGCAAATCGGCCCAGCCATCTCTGAGAAAAATGAGTGACATTATTTGACACATACGCACATACATACACACACACATACACACACACATACACACACACATACATACATACACACACACATACAGACTTTTTCCGATCTCGACGAACTGAGTCGAATGGGATATGACACTCGGCCCTCCGGGCCGGGATTAGGTTGACGTTTTTCAGAGTGATTGCATAACCTTTCTATATGAGAAAGGCAAAAATGTGCCAAAATCCAAAAAAGTGAATCGTAGTCAAATTTTTTTTTTCGAGTTTACATCAAATCTCGACGTTTCATGCACCTTGAACACATTTAGCATCAAAAATAAAAATTCAGTTTTTAATTTTTCCTATAGTTTATATGAGAAATTTCTGTGTGGCCGCACTCTGAAACCCGTAATTCCGGAACCAGAATTCCGATCGATCCAAAATTCAATAGCAGCCGATGGGAAGGTTGCACCTTTCATTTGAGACTAAGTTTGGGCAAATCGGTCCAGCCATCTCTGAGAAAAATGAGTGACATTATTTGACACATACGCACATACATACACACACACATACACACACACATACACACACATACATACATACACACACACATACAGACTTTTTCCGATCTCGACGAACTGAGTCGAATGGGATATGACACTCGGCCCTCCGGGCCGGGATTAGGTTGACGTTTTTCAGAGT
The DNA here is from genome assembly GCF_030247195.1 of Topomyia yanbarensis. Lineage (NCBI taxonomy): Eukaryota > Metazoa > Arthropoda > Insecta > Diptera > Culicidae > Topomyia > Topomyia yanbarensis. Next base: position 126,521,170 of record NC_080670.1, on the reverse strand, counting down.
GATTGCATAACCTTTCTATATGAGAAAGGCAAAAATGTGCCAAAATCCAAAAAAGTGAATCGCAGTCAAATTTTTTTTTCGAGTTTGCATCGAATCTCGACGTTTCATGCACCTTGAACACATTTAGCATCAAAAATAAAAATTCAGTTTTTAATTTTTCCTATAGTTTATATGAGAAATTTCTGTGTGGCCGCACTCTGAAACCCGTAATTCCGGAACCAGAATTCCGATCGATCCAAAATTCAATAGCAGCCGATGGGAAGGTTGCACTTTTCATTTGAGACTAAGTTTGGGCAAATCGGTCCAGCCATCTCTGAGAAAAATGAGTGACATTATTTGACACATACGCACATACATACACACACACACATACACACACACATACACACACATACATACATACACACACACATACAGACTTTTTCCGATCTCGACGAACTGAGTCGAATGGGATATGACACTCGGCCCTCCAGGCCGGGATTAGGTTGTCGTTTTTCAGAGTGATTGCATAACCTTTCTATATGAGAAAGGCAAAAATGTGCCAAAATCCAAAAAAGTGAATCGCAGTCAAATTTTTTTTTCGAGTTTGCATCGAATTTCGACGTTTCATGCACCTTGAACACATTTAGCATCAAAAATAAAAATTCAGTTTTTAATTTTTCCTATAGTTTATATGAGAAATTTCTGTGTGGCCGCACTCTGAAACCCGTAATTCCGGAACCAGAATTCCGATCGATCCAAAATTCAATAGCAGCCGATGGGAAGGTTGCACTTTTCATTTGAGACTAAGTTTGGGCAAATCGGTCCAGCCATCTCTGAGAAAAATGAGTGACATTATTTGACACATACGCACATACATACACACACACACATACACACACACATACACACACATACATACATACACACACACATACAGACTTTTTCCGATCTCGACGAACTGAGTCGAATGGGATATGACACTCGGCCCTCCGGGCCGGGATTAGGTTGTCGTTTTTCAGAGTGATTGCATAACCTTTCTATATGAGAAAGGCAAAAATGTGCCAAAATCCAAAAAAGTGAATCGCAGTCAAATTTTTTTTTCGAGTTTGCATCGAATTTCGACGTTTCATGCACCTTGAACACATTTAGCATCAAAAATAAAAATTCAGTTTTTAATTTTTCCTATAGTTTATATGAGAAATTTCTGTGTGGCCGCACTCTGAAACCCGTAATTCCGGAACCAGAATTACGATCGATCCAAAATTCAATAGCAGCCGATGGGAAGGTTGCACTTTTCATTTGAGACTAAGTTTGGGCAAATCGGTCCAGCCATCTCTGAGAAAAATGAGTGACATTATTTGACACATACGCACATACATACACACACACACATACACACACACATACACACACATACACACACACATACATACATACACACACACATACAGACTTTTTCCGATCTCGACGAACTGAGTCGAATGGGATATGACACTCGGCCCTCCGGGCCGGGATTAGGTTGACGTTTTTCAGAGTGATTGCATAACCTTTCTATATGAGAAAGGCAAAAAATAAAATTTTGCTCCGAGTAACTTTTTGGGTTCCATTTAGCTCCCAGAACAACTCTGCAAATTTAGCTCGATCGGTGAAACTATATTTTTGCGCTCACGGTTTAAAGTTTACATGGGACTTCATATGGGGAAATTGTATTTTGCAAATTAATTCTTCCAAAAGTCGCTCGTTACCTTCTAAAAGTAAACAGATGTCTGATTTTTATAGAAAATTTGTCAAGGAAACAAAGTCTAGAGGACTGCGAAGCGATCTGATGTCTGTGGAAAAAGTTATTAAGCAAAAATCATTTGATGCCCTAAAGATTGATGAATTTTTTTCTTTTCATAGCATCACTACTTCTGACGGTCGAATTATCTACACCAAATTCTTTTTTTGCACGGGGGATGCGTTCCGTGCAAAAAAAAAACCGTGTAAAAAAAATCCGTGTTATTTCGAGAAACCGTGTAAAAAAAATCCGTGCTATTTCGAGAAACCGTGCAAAAAAAATCCGTGCTATTTCGAGAAACCGTGTAAAAAAAATCCGTGCTATTTTGAGAAACCGTGCAAAAAAAATCCGTGTTATTTCGAGAAACCGTGCAAAAAAAATCCGTGCTATTTTGAGAAACCGTGCAAAAAAAAATCCGTGTTATTTCGAGAAACCGTGCAAAAAAAATCCGTGCTATTTTGAGAAACCGTGCAAAAAAAATCCGTGTTATTTTGAGAAACCGTGGAAAAAAAATCTGAATTTTTTATTAACAGCTATTTGGTTATCGTATTTAACAATGAATACTGTTGGACATTTTAAATGCACAAGGGGGCTGTCAATGTGCCCAGTAGAAGTTTTTTAATTTTTCGAGGAGTTTTTTTTAGAAAGATGTAAATTTTTTTATTCGTTAAAAGAAGTTATTGTCCGTTGAAAAGCAATAGTTAAAATGGTAAAATGTTTCAACTATTTAGAGTTTGTTAACTTTTTGTAGATTACACTGTGCTACAGCGATTTTAAATTTTTAAAATGAACTAGTATAGCAAATGCGATACAAAGTAATGTACACACGAAGTTTGAAGCAAAAAAACATTTTTTTGGGACCTTTGTCACAACAAAATTAGCTACGTTGTCATTTTCAGCCGATTTTCGGTTTTGTAACATTTTTTGAACGAAGAAAACTAGACCTTTCGAACAGTATGCGGTCATATACAGTTTGGTACGAAACATTGTTCGATTCTGGGACAACAATATCAAAATTGTCATTTTTTGCGATTTTTTCATGTAAATGGTTATCTTCTCATTAAAAGAATTTTCATGAAAAGTAAAAAAAATCATATTGATACAAAGACTCTCTTGCGCAATTGAAATGTCAGAAATTGTCAATTTTCAACGGCCTATTGATTGGCTTTTACTTAATTAAATACTCTTTCCTGATAAGAGGCAGCAATTGCCATTTTGCAATGTTGACAGACCCCTTCTTTGCAATTAAAATTTCCAAAACTGCACTTTGATGAAAAATTCTTTCCTGCAAAGCTGAAAATTCGCTACTTTACACTTAGCGAATCTAGTTTTTTTAACGACTGCAACCTGTGCCTGGGTGGATATCGGTCCGTCCCGCGAGGCAAACTTTGCAAAATCGTACGAAATGGCGACTATCTGCCAATTAAACACCGATCTTTAGGAGGACGATAAAGTTTTGTGCATGTGTGTCTCAAAAAGTGTGATGTCCTCTAATTTGTCTAATTCTGAAAAATTTTCTCCTGTCAGTGCGTTTGAGTCGTCTGTATCTATACTAAACCAATTTAGAAATAGAACCGCCTTTTGTCTTGTACCTATTCTTTTCTTTCGTCTCCTAGGTCTGAAGCGGATCAATCGACTATTAATAAATATGATAAAAGATGCCAGCAGTATTGGCCATTATTCGCAAATACTTTATTCACTACAACTGTGCTATATTTCTTCTCGATCTTATAACAGAATTTGAAAATTTCTGTTCTAAATAGTCGATATTGGTAGTTGTTATGATGTACCAATAAGCTAGAGTAGTGACAATATTTTTCAGTTCCACAGATAGAATCTCCCTTTATTGGATACTTCAGAGTTATTCGCATCTGCTCTCGGAGACAACCAATCCTCCATTCTGCTCGAACCGAATGCACATTTATACCACTGATCATTCAACTCGAACATATCACACCGAGGAAGCGATTTGTTATTTCCAAGAACCAAAGCTCGAGTAAAACAATCAACATTCTCGTAGGTGCCAGTCCTGCACAACTTCTTGGAACCAGCTAACATATCCAAGCTCGACAGCTAGCAGAATTCACATATATCTCCGCCCAAGCGAAGTGATCAGTTCACTTGTAAGTCCACAAACCACAAACCAGTCATGAACACATCCGTACCAACGAGAATTGATCATACCAGACGAAGGCCACAGGTCCAGCACCAACTTGTCCCATCTCAGTAAAAAATAGACTTGTGCCTGTTCTTAACTCTTTGAAAGCTCTATTTAACAAGAGATCACTAATTGGTTGATAAAAAGAAACATCAGTCGTTATCTACTCAGACCAAACAATACGTATTGCGTATCCCTGCATATTAAAATCTCCGCTATCAGTTTCTAGCTTATCAAACTGAACAAGCAAAATTAATATACTTTGTGTAGTGGCACTACCCGGGGGAACTTGGCCATATACCAATTGCTCCATTGCCAATGCGATGTGATATATGAATCGGAATATTATTTGATGATATCTAAAAAGCATACAATCCTAGAAAAACCATTGCCCAAAATTATTGATTTTCAACTACCATAACTTGAATTTTGAATAACAACTCATTTCCTAAAATTGAAAAATACGCGATTTTTACACATTGGCAGATCATCCCCATTTGCATTGCAAATATCCAATGCCATTTATTTTCATCTGCCGTTACTAAATGCCTATTAATTTTTTTTGCACGGTTTCTCGAAATAACACGGATTTTTTTTGTACGGTTTCTCAAAATAACACGGATTTTTTTTGCACGGTTTCTCAAAATAACACGGATTTTTTTGCACGGATTCTCGAAATAACACGGATTTTTTTTGCACGGATTCTCGAAATAGCACGGATTTTTTTTACACGGTTTCTCGAAATAGCACGGATTTTTTTTGCACGGTTTTTTTTTCACGGGATGATCAAATCATTAAACTTGTATATCGAAATAGGTATTTTATACATAAAAATCGCATTATTTTGCAAAACCGTGCAAAAAAAGTCGTGCAAAAAAAAACCGTGCAAAAAAAGTGCGTGCAAAAACAGAATCCGGTGTACAAAATTTTTAACTTTCTCTTATTATGTACAAAAGAAGCCACAATTTATCCCTCAAAACTCTTGCAAAATGGCCTTGGCCAAATAGCATAGACAAATGATTTAGACACATTAAGAGAAGATTAAAACAAAATTGCGTAGAATTGGACAACCAATAGCAGTGGTGCTAGAAAAAATAAATATATTTTATTTGTTACCATGGACCATGCAACCCGTGCAATCAGAAGGTACATGTTAAGTGTAGATGCGGCGGTTCCACACTGGTGTTCTGTATGGGCGTGAGAGAAAAGTCAGTTCCCCAAATACAGCGATGCACCTGGAATTCTAGAAACTTATGTGCGTGTCACATAATATATGTCACCGCAAGTTCCAATTTCTTCCGAGCAAGATACAATGGAACTAGTTGTTTCACAAAGACATGTCTTTGGCAAGCCTTGCGGTCACTCGCCATAACTTTTTTCTCAAGCGTCAGATCGTTTCGTGGTTTTCGAGACATTGTTTCTTTGTTAAATTTCCTATAAAAGCCACGTAACTATTTATTTTTAGGAAGTAATGGGTGACTCCTGGAGGAATTATTTTGTGAAAGTAAATTTTCTCATGCAAAATCCCATGTAAACTTTAAACAGTGGGTACAAAAATATAGTTTCAGAGGTCGAGCACAATTTTTGCACACTTGTTCTAGGACTCATATGGTACCTAAAAAGTTGCTCGGAGCTGGAATCTAATTTTTGTCCCACCCTAATGACTAGTTGCACAATCATTACATTTCCTCTACGAGCTATCTTCGACAAAATCGCATGGACGTAATAAAAACACCTTGAGCACATCCGCATATACTCAGTTTCCTAATATTTACTTGTCTTGAAGATGCTAGGTTTGATTGCTTATTCGTAAAAGTTTTTCAAATGTTAGATAATATTTGTAGTGGACTCCACGCATTTTTGCCATGAAGTTCGTTCAAGCAATCATCCTTGATGGAGTTACGATAACATCTCGAACCATCAATTCACATCAGATAGTTAGATATCCGATGCAGAGTTTCATGCAATATTTTTCACACACACACTACTTGGTGTTCGTTTCTCTCTAACTTTTATTGTTAAATGGTCAATTCAAACATAGGAATTGAGTCCCATATCCTACTTGTAATGTTGTTAAAATGCTCTGTGCCCCTGTAAAACTAAAGCCGGAGACATAAAATGCTCCTTCAGGTTCAATTACAAAAATAATTAGGCTGATTAGGGTCAGTTGTTTTCCTACACCTATCAGAAAATTATAGTAGGTGGATCAAAACAAATCGTTAAACACACTAAGGGCCAGTTTCTTCACTCTCGCTTAGCAGTTGAGCCAGTTTAGTTAAGCGAGGGTGAAAGGGCTTAATACAGTTACAGATTAGAAAGCCTACTCTATACCCCTGAAACTTCCTATCACACCGCAACTCTAGTGTAGGTTTATCATATACTGCTTCTCCAATCGATATTTCCACTCGTTTCTTATTTCACCTGCTCAGTCTTTGTTTCGAAACAAATTCAATTTATGCGAATAACATTGTGAACCTTTTAATAAATATTTATAACAGTATGCATGTACGCCATACGTATGAACAGTATGAATGTAGCTTAATAATTTGCAGACAACAACGCCACCACAACAACAAACGGAGGTTTCAGGAAACTATCACCGTGCCACCGGGGTGGTTTAAAAGTTAGTCCGGTTTAAAAACAGTTAGTACGGCTTTGTGCTTACGGCTATAAGTAATCCAAATGCGCATGTGGTAACATGCGATACACTGATTGTCTGAAAAACTTACCAGCGGACTCAGATTTTACAAACCTGATTACAAGCCATTGCTGCTCATTAAAAGGAAGGCCAGAGATTGGTTAAAACCAACTGCTCTGGACAACTTATCAATGTGATACTGTAATCATCACGATATAATACCGCATACAAAGAGAAATGCGGAGTGGCACAGGCTAATAAATATGCAATGGACTTTCTTGGGCTTCCATCTTTTTTTGGTTTTATTCTTTTTGTTTTCATGCTTCTTTACTTGACGGCGTCGTTTTAAGATTATCTGGTGTTTATACTTTATTGTTGGAACTTAATTAGTTATCAGGAACCTGGAACGTTCAATTTGATTTGGAATTCGAAGTTTACTTTTTGGTCACATATTCCCGAAAAAAGATTTATGTACAGAATATAATTTACTGGTCCAGTATTTTAACGCGCAATTGAATGTAGTAAAGTGAGACAAGGTCACATGTGCTTTCAAGTCCCTTGAACAGAGAACGACAGGGAGAATGCGATTCGTGAATGAGACAGGTAGATATTTCAAAGTTTTTATTTGCATTGAAGTAAATAATGTGAAATGTCTAGGCTATGTCGATAACATAAAAGCCGTGCATTCAGTTGATTGCAATGCGGTCTATTTCCATTCATCCTTCATCCATATTCATATTGTTTCGTTCGGAATTCTCGTGCAGGAAATATGGATAATTAAGTCCTATACAGACCAATACTGTGAAACAGAAATGGTTCAAACTACTCAGTATATCCAGATATGGACGACGATAAGTTAGAAGACACATTGTAGTTGCATCTCCCATCGAGAGTGGGTACTTTGGGAGACTTCTTTTCCTGGATCAAATTTGTGGATATTTTTGGTCTTTGATCCGTCATTTTTCATGAAAATTCGTACCAATACAACGAATGTACAGCTGATACAACTCATGGTTCATTCGCCTGCGCAACGTTCCGTCTTCCATCTGCACGCCACCATAGATGGTACGCAACACCTTTCGTTCGAAAACTCCAAGGACGCGTTGGTCCTCCACGAGCATAGTCCAGATCTCGTGGCCGTAGAGGACCACCGATCTAATCAGCGTCTTGTAGATAATCAACTTCGTGCGGCGGCGAATTTTGTTCGACCGGAGCGTTCTCCGGAGTCCAAAGTAGGTGTTGATGCGTCAGTCTAACTCAGAAATCTAAATATCTAAACTTAAATTGAACTGAACCTAAATACCTACAATAACGAAATTGCTAACCTATTAATCCAGTGAGCCTAAAACCAATTAAAAACTACCATCCTAAACCCCGCACAAAATGTGCGCCACCCTAGTAATAAGCACAAAATCTCGCAATGCAGCATAAAACTGCGATAGCAAGATCGTACCAATCGATCATACACCACACCAGCACACAGAAAGAATGATCGCAGCACTGTGTGAGACGGAATAGGCAAATCAGCTGACAAAGGCAGTTGACAAATATACCTCGATACATCAAGTACAGTTCGTACTTACCTTCGCCAATAGTCTGTCGTCGCGAGTGAGAAATTTGTTAGTAGAGATTGGAGTTGTGAAATCCCCGTGATAAACCAATAAGTGCAGTGAGAAATCGATGCAAGTTTACTAGCGAAGAAAGGGCCCTTATATAGTGCAGTGTAGTGCAGAGGAAAGGATTTTCCGTGAAACAAGCTGCGATTAGAAGTGGAAGCAGCGAATTTTGATGTGATCACCGACGATCATCCTGGGCCGTCTCTCAAGGAGAAGGAAGAAAAACCTCCGAAACGGAACCCACAGTAAGTCACCCCAACAGTAGGCAAGATTTTCCCCCAAGATCCGTCTCTGAATTTCTCTGCTGTTATCATTGTCGTCGGTTACCAGTGATCCCAAATACATGAATTCGTCGACCATCTCGATTTCGTCACCGTCAATCCGAACTCGGGTGGAAGGTTCACATTGTCGTCTCTAGAACCTCTTCCTCTCATGTATTTTGTCTTCGAAACGTTGATGCCAAGTCCAATCCTGCTGGCTTCAGCTTTCAGTCTTTGAGCATATATTTCATTCAAAATTCAATAGAGATACGAATAGTTTAAATATCGCACGTGGAATGTCTCTTTTGAAAATTTTCATCATCAAACTTTCATATTACCCAGTTAAGCCAAATATTTTTCTGATATAGCCATGAATTTCCTTAATTATGGTGAATACACAGGCTTTGAATACAATTGAATTAAAATTGAGTTGATGTAGCAGCAGACAAAAAATAGTTTTGTTTTCTCAAACCTTCGCAATTACAATTAACAAATATTTCAGATTGGCAGAAGATTTTATCACACAACTTAGAAATGAATACAGAAATAGCTAGATAGATGCGATAGAAGAGAGAAAGAGAGAGAGAGAGAGAGAGAGAGAGAGAGAGAGAGAGAGAGAGAGAGAGAGAGAGAGAGAGAGAGAAAGAGAGTGAGAGAGATGGGGGGGGGGGGCGTGTGAGGAATGGCAAATGATGGTTAATGCAGTGACCTTATATTTATAGGTATATTATTATGATATATTGATTTCTTACATTCTTATCATAAATAATGTAAGTAGTGATTTTTGCGCCATAACCAGTGTAACCTAAATCTTGCAAAAGCGCTAAATTTTCGCTAGATTTTTGGGCTCCAAACATACAGTTGCTTTCGGTGACGCCAAGAGTATAATTATATGAGAAATCTTTTATCTCACTACTAGGTGAACTACTTGTTGATCTGTGTATTGATATACAATCCAACATTTACCTCATGATTGAACGCAATGCCTGATTCAAGGGATAAATACTAGAACTCACTGTTTCTTTATCAGCACATTATTTTGTCTTTGAAGTGAACTTCTATATTGATTTTTGAGAAATAGTTAATTTATTATAAAGGTAATTCACAACATGTTCTCAACATCGAATTCCTTGAATCACGTAGATGTGTTTTCATACCCCGATATTCAAAATCGGTTTAGTTTTTCCCCTAAAACACCAGTAAAGCAATACTCTGCATGAAACAATCTCATTTTTAGTTAGTGGAAATTGGTAAGCGAGGACTAAAAATACAAAATGTTCAATATCTCCGCCGCTCGTGCACGGATTCAGACAGTCTATATCTTGTTAGAAAGGTATTTTCACAAGCTTTTTATTTATGTGTTTGTGGGATAATACAGTATTGTTCGAAAGTTATTTGCAAAAAACCTGCTGTGCTTTGACAAAATCGCCCATATCTCAGAAAGTATCATATCGAAAATCAAAAATAATAGTGTCAAATGGCAACGTTAGGCCTTTCATTTGAAACTAATTTTATTAAGATCGGTTCAGATATTGCTGAGATAATTACATGACATTTTGTACATACATACATACACACACACATACAGACATTGTCTCAATTTGTCGAGCTGAGTCGATTGGTATATGAGACTCGGCCCTCCGGGCCTCGGAAAAAGTTTTCAAAGTTTGAGCGAATCCTATACATTTCTTTTGTAAGGAATGTAAAACTGTAGCTTGATATTTAGACAACCCCATATTGTTATTCGAGTAAATTATCATTAAAACGGCTAAATGTGATAACTATTTAAAATTTTACTCAAAACAATGACACATGCGTAACTTACAGCGTTAAAGATTCAGAGCCTAGTATTGATTGAACAACATGGTATTCTCAAACCCTGCTCTCTTTGGAACAGTTTATCACTAGCATTGATGATGTTTAGCTTACCTTGATCCCTTCCCGACAAGAAAATGAACGCATCTCAACCTGGAGTATTCGCAAGAACGGCCTGTCGATCGGAATTTCCTCCCCGAAACGAAAAGGGACAATTAACATTTGTTTACACTGACTTTGGCAACAATATACTGCCGAAAAAGTTTTTCTCAAGGCCGACTAGCAATAATTCTGCCTATCTGTTGATTAAAATAGCATGTCAAACTAAATATCCTGCAAGCTAACTGAAAAGGGACTAGTGTAATTAGTATTGTTTATACACGGGTCAAGAAATTTCGTGATAACACATAATGCTTGCTCGATGGTTGAAGAGATGGGACGCAATACTGCTTCCACCATTTTCTTCGGCAAAGTCTCCTCCCAAATTTACAGAATCACCAAATGCAAGGTTTATGCCAATACCTCTTCTACGCGCCTGAACAAATTACATAGCAGTTGGTCGTTGTCAGCGATTTTATTGTTTCCAAGCTGTCCGACCGCCTCTTGTACCTGTTGCTAAGAATCTGTCGAAAGCTCAATGCATCACCAATAAACCTATGATCCTTGAGACTAATATTCTGGAGTGTTTGATTTCTACTTTGATCGTGTTTATTCTGAAATTTAGTCATCAAATGATTTTGTCGCTGAGAAGAAGAGAAAGAACATTGTCACCTCTAGAATTGTATAAAATTAGACAGTTTCTTAGAATATCCTGAGAGTATTGTACAATTATTTGACAATACATACAACAGTGAATATTTCTGAGGGAATGGAATTGGAAATATACAGCAAAGCACTGGTCAGAACTTAATATCGCTCTTGTATAAAATAGGTCCTTTTGATTGACATTCATTGCCCCGGGTACATACATAGGTAGCTATACAGATGGTTCAACCAGTAAATACATGGAAGCATTATTGCTTTACTTTTTCTAGAAGAACCCCTTCTGATCGCTTAGTACTGACGAGGCGAGTACTGACGCCTATGTAACTAAAAAAAATATTGGCAGTGTGAGATATAGATGGCGCCAACTCCGAAGAAGGAAAGCTTTGAGAAGGAATCTGTCGAGTGTTGGCAGCCCGGTACGAATTGAGAACACAGACACACAATACGAAAGTATGTTCATATTCTCCCCATTTGCGAACCGATGCTAGACTATATAAGTTACGTGCATCACATTTGGGGTGATTCCTTTCGAGAAGAAATATAAAGTGTCACATTGGCGATCATGCCAGACCTTCGCTGAATTGCGGAGAAGGAAACTGCTTCTGGTTTATTTATTTGTAGGAAAGCAATCACCCCGCATGATGTAAGCAAATTATTCAGCGGTGCCGGTGAATGAGAAACGATTTAGGATAATAGTTACATGTTATTTACCTATGTAACGCTACTCTGGCTATGTCCGCCATTTAATGAATAATATATCAAAGCAATCGGGCTGAAAAAATGTAATGGTGCTTTTCGCTGGTGAACAATTTGCTACAGTTGGGCGGTTCGACAACGTTCAGCGCGTTGTTTGCATCGCAAACTTTGCCGACGGAATGCTTTGCAGTGCGTTGTTCGCAAAGTCTACTGATGGAAAATTTTCAGTGAGTTGTTTGCTGGAAGGCAGAGTACTGCCTCGCTATTCTCACTGATGGAAAAGTTTTGCAGTAAGTTGTTTGCTGGAAGGTAGAGTTCTGCCTCGCAATGCTCGCTGATGGAAAATTGTTGCAGTGAGTTGTTTGCTGGAAGGCAGAGTTGTGCCTCGCAATGTCCACTGATGGAAAATTTTACAATGTTGCTGGAAGGCAGCTTCTCAGTGATGGAAAAAAATTGCTGTGAGTTGTTTGCTGGAAGGCAGAGTTCTGCCTCGCAATGTCCACTGATGGAAAATTTTACAGTGAGTTGTTGCTGGAAAGCAGGTTCTGCCTCGCAATTCTCACTGTTGGAAAAATTTTGCAGTAAGTTGTTTGCTGGAAGGCAGAGTTCTGCCTCGCAATGTCCACTGATGAAAATTTTACAGTGAGTTGTTACTGGAAAGCAGATTCTGCCTTGCAATTCTCACTGGTGGGAAAAATTTGCAGTGAGTTGTTTACTGGAAGGCAGAGTTCTGCCTCGCAATTATCACTGATGGAAAAATTTTGCAGTGAGTTGTTTGCTGGAAGGCAGATTTCTGCTTCGCAATGCTCGCTGATGGAAAGTTTTTGCAGCGAGTTGTTTGCTGGAAGGCAGAGTTCTGCCTCGCAATGTCCACTGATGGAAAATTTTCAGTGAGTTGTTTGTTGGAAGGCAGAGTTCTGCCTCGCAATTCTCATTGATGGGAAAATTTTGCAGTGAGTTGTTTGCCGGAAGGCAGAGTTCTGCCGCGCAATGTCCACTGATGGAAAATTTTGCAGTCAGTTGTTTGCTGGAAGGCAGAGTTCTATCTCGCAATGCAAGAAAAAACAACTTGCCATGGAACCCAGATAAATGCGAGTTTTGACAAAAGTTGTAGGACATTCCTTGGACATGAACGGGACGTGCCAAGTGAAATTAAGTAACTGTCACCGCGAACCGGCAATGGCCTGCTATTGCGAACCTAACCTTTCTTGATGATTTTCATTTTCTTGTAATAGACAGTGTCTGGGTAGTATTGTAATATCCTGGCTATATACACGATGTTTTTAGAAAATATATTGGATTTGCGAGCTACAAAAAATGACCGAAAAATTTCAATTTATCGATGGAGCGCGTTCGGATAAACATGCACACGACGGTTACCGTTCTAACGTATAATTTCAAACTGATCATGACTGCCTTCTACAGTCTCCCTTTATAGCACCCGCTTAGTGCGGCAATCAAAGTAGAAGAAAAACAATGCAAATTGAGATACAATGGTTGTTTACTCGAATCGAGCGAAATAAAGTTTGCTAGGACGACTGAAGGTCAAGCTGATTTTCGTGAACGGCGTTTAGATTTGCTTCCGCCGTAACATAAACCGCCCACCAAATTACTGCGAGGAATTTCTGCTCCGTTCCGTCCTGGTATGTACTCATCATCTTCTAATGGGATTCTCCGAATTCTCCGGACATCACACCGTGAAATACCGTTGGTAGTTTTAACGGCCACTACTCGAATGCGTCCGTCAGGGCCAGGAAAGGTGTCTACGACGCGACCAATCGGCCACTGCTTAGCCTTTTCGCTATCGGCAATCAGCAGAACAAACTCACCGACAGTAACATTGCTGCCATTTTACCATACGTTGAAGCAATAGAACGTACTCATTCTGCCACCGAACTCTGAACTCCTGGGTGACTCGTTGTACATATTGCCACCTGTTCAAAGATCCGATCTGTCGCTCCAGCTGGTTGATCTCTGGAACAGCATTCAAGGTCCGACCGATGAGAAAGTGCGCTGGCGTGAGAGGTTGTGATTCGTTGGGATCATTCGACATTGGGGTGATCGGACGAGAGTTCATACAAGCTGCTACTTGCGAGAGAACCGTACTTAACTCTTCGAACGTGAAACGAGAATCACCTCCTAGCTTGTTTAGCAAGCTCTTCGCCACCTTTTCGCCTGCTTCTCACAGTCCAACGTGGTGGGGAGAACGAGCGGGAATAAATGACCAATAATCTGCTATTTGGTTCTCATGTTCGATTAAATGAATCTGCTGGTATAACTCACGAAGTTTTCTAGCTGCACCCCGAAGATTAGTGGCGTTGTCAGAGTACATCTTGTTCGGCAGTCCATATCGGCAGCTGAAGCGAGTGAACGCCGCAATGAATGCGGACGTAGTGAGATCCGAAACTGCTTCTAGATGTACCGCTCGAGTTGAGAAGCAGACGAATAGTGCGATATAGCCCTTTGTACCCACAGCACCACGCGTTCGACGACTGACAACATTGAGTGGCCCAGCGTAATCCACACCGGTGATGGAGAAAGGAGGGGCTGGCTTGAGGCGGTCTGCTGGTAGCTGGCCCATTAGCTGATGAATTGGTACTGGCTTCGCTCGTACTCACTCGACGCAGGATCGGCAAGTCTTGCGAGCGGCGCTGGTACCGCTAATAATCCAAAAACGCTTTCGTACAGCTGCCAACAGCGATTGTGGGCCGCAATGAAACAGCTGGTTATGCTCGTGGTGGAGAACGAGCGCAGTGAGAATTGAGCGGTGGGGCAGCAAGATCGGATGCTTCGTGTCGTAGCTGAGATCTGACAGCTGTAACCTATCGCCTACCCTGAGGAGATGTGCTTCATCCAGGAACGGTTTCAGCTGTCGAAGTGGACTGGTGTGATGCACCTCATGATGCTTCTCTAGTTGACTGATTTCCTTCGCGAAATGCAACCTCTGAACGTGTTTCACATAGAGTTGCATAGCGTTGTCGATTTCGCATGCTGTTAACCTGGCGGCTTGATACTCGCGATGTCGAAAGCGAATCATCCAGACAGTAATACGCAAAAGATGTTGGAGTTTGGGGTAATATCTGGCCAGCATCCCGTCGAGAAAGTCGTTTTCGTAAACAACCAGATACGCCACTGCTGCAGAGCGCTGTTCCCTTTCTGCCTGTCGTTGTTGCTTATCGTCAAGATCGACCGTGGGCGCGGAATTATCTATGTTTGGACAAGCATTCCAGTACGGGCCATACCACTAAAGAGCGCTGTTGATTGTTTGCTCTGGTAGAGTACCCCGAGAGATCAGATCGACGAGGTTGCTATAGGTGTCGATATGATTCCAGTTTACTGCAGGAAGATGCGTAGTTATTTCTGCCACACGATTTGCGACGAACGTTTTCCACCTAGAAGCACCACCCACGATCTACGCCAGCGCCACCGTTGAGTCTGAGTACGCACGTATTTCATGAAAGGGTATGGTTAGGGCTTCCTTCACATTCGCTATTAGTCTGGACAGGATCACTGCGGCGCACAGCTCCAACCGAGGGAGTGTTGTTCGTCCATTTCCAATGGGCGCCAATTTAGATTTCGCACACAGCAGATGTGATGATGTGTTGCCGTCGTTGTCTATCTAAGGCAAAACTGCGAGAATCTATGAAGTGGAGGAAACACTGCAGCGTGATGTTCGCTTCTTGCATATCAGCAACTCGTTGGTACCATAGATGTTTGGTTTCCCGATCCAACTTCTCAATAAGGATAAATAAAAGCCATGTGTTCCGATCCTCTCGTTGCATGGCTTGGAGGGCTCTAACGACTTCATGCAGTGAACATAAACCATCAGCAGACGATGATGTCAGAGCTGGCTGGCTTAGAAAGCGTTCAATATGCTTGTGAACGATCTCGAGTGGCTTGTCGTAGCACGATTTAAGTTTTTGTAAGGCGGGACTGTAATTTACATCCTCGATTTTCAAGTGTGAAATTAGGGATGCAGCTTCACCAGAAAGATTTGTTTTCAGGAAGTATAGTTTCTGGCTATCTTTCAGCGATGTGTTTTGATGAACCATGCTGTTGAAAAGATCAATGAATGACTGCCACTCGAGATAGTTACCACTGAGTACAGGCAAGGTCATCGGGGGCAGCTTCAGGTCCGACAAGGGAGTGGGAGCGATGGCAGCTTCTGGTGGTGCAGCTGTGCTGCTTGTAACAAGAACCATACGTGTGGACATCATATTTAGAAGCTCGGCTTGCTGCTGGGCAAGTTGTGTGATCACGTCATTCTGGGACGGCGGCCGCTCCTCACGATTACTATCGGCCAATTTTATCACTTTAAGCAATTTTAACAGTCGGTTTTTTAACCGGACATAAGATTCTTCGAATCTACACTGGCATTCAACGGCCTCTTCGTACGTTTCATCATTCGTACAAGCATCTACAATTCTTTTATGAACTGAACAATACGCAGCCAAAATGTCATTGAGCGTATCGAGTTCCGATTGCACGTCAATTTCCTCAGCCGCTTCTGGCTGGATTTTCACCACCGTATCATGTACGCGCTTGAGTCGCGGCTCAAGGGATTTTCGTTCGCGAATTAGTCGATAAAATTTCAATCACCTTTTACTCACTGTGCCACCGGTTGGCAGAATCACGAAAGTACGTAACTGAGAAGCGAGCGAACAATTTACCGAAACTACAAGTCTTTGCAATATCCTTCGCAATCCGGTTCGAAGGACCATATGGATTTGCGAGCTACAAAAAAACGACCGAAAAACTTCAATTTATCGATGGAGCGCGTTCGGATAAATATGCACACGACGGTTACCGTTCAACGTATAATTTCAAACTGATCATGACTGCCTTCTACAGTCTCCCTTTATAGCACCCGCTTAGTGCGGCAATCAAAGTAGAAGAAAAAACAATGCAAATTGAGATACAATGGTTGTTTACTCGAATCGAGCGAAATAAAGTTTACTAGGACGACTGAAGATCAAGTTGATTTTCGTGAACGGCGTTTAGATTTGCTTCCGCCGTAACATATATTTAACATGTTGCTTAGATGCATGTACATGTATAATAATTACGGGTAATTACCGCTACCGTGCAGTATTCACCGCACACGCACCGCAAAAACTGCGGTGCGGTGAGATACTTTTTGCCGCGGATGCGGTGCGGGAAATGAGCTTTTACCGCGCGGTATTACTGCAACCGCACTTCAAAGAATAATTGATAAAGTCTGCAGTCTGCATTAGGGTTTGCAGTATTGACCCTTTTTGGCGAGAACCGGTACTACGGTACTGAAGCCTTCAGTACCGGTAGTATCGGTAAAGTACCGGTACTCGAATATTTTTTTAAAAAAATTCGAAATAAGCTTCAAATTGAATATTTTTTTAAAAAATTCGAAAAAAACTTCAAACTGAAATTGAATGCTCAAACTGATAATCCTATTCTCAGATGATTGATTTTTGCTAATCAAAAAACATGTTTATTGTTTTTAATTGCTTCGGAATGGCAAGACTCATTTCACAGAAGATATTTTTCGTATGGGGCACCTTCTTTTATTTCGAAATCTAGGCCACTTTGAAATCAATAACTGCTAAGTGGTACGACTTTCGTCGACTTGAACAGATGGTAAATGTATGAAACCCTATTAACAACAGTAAATCAAAGCGAGAATGGCAGTAAATCCGAGCAGGTTAATCGCATTTCCTCTCTTGCTGTTCTGAAAATAAGTGTCGACCTTTATGTCGTTTGCCTACTATTCTCTAACGCATATTCAGGCTCTTTGCTTTCCGGTAAACTATGGAGTTTTGCTGAATTTTCCGATCACCAATAATTACAAATCGCCCCATTTGAAGCAGTTCACCAACTCTAAAACTGTTAGCTACTAAATCGCCGTTCGTTCTATTATAGATAAAGGTTTAAGAGCAAGTCAAATACAGACATGACTTAGACCATAGTCTTATTACGTGCCACCCAGTGAATGAATGAATATGAATAGTGAAAACCAATCAGAATGTCGCTAGTAAAACTTTAACTTCTAGAATTATTATGATGATGGCCCCACCTCATTCCCACACAAAGGTGTTATCTCAACGATTTATCTAGAAGGCAAATTAATAATTTTTTTATTCATTTCGTTTATTTGATAGGCACAAATGCGTTAGCTTGGCGGTGCCAAATGCTTTTGTTTTTACATTTTGGATATCTTAAAACTAAGAGGTTACAATGTTGAAATATTTTTTTTGCAAAGGAAAAGAAAGTTTACAGCTATCTTAAGACTAGAAATAAGATTCAATATACAAGAGAGGGCCAAAAGATTTTTTTATGAAAAAAATTAAAACAAGGGATTCACTTTGATATACAAGAGGGGGAGTAATAGTATTTTACGAAATATTTTACGGTTATCTTAAAACTAACAATATAGTTTAGTACACAAAAGGGGGAACAAATATTTATGAGAAACTTCACAGAAATCTTAAAACTAGTGATTCAATTCTATTTACAAGATGGAGGACAAGAGTTTCAATAAAGAGTAAAAATTATAGCTATCTTAAAACTAGGAATACAGAATACTAATTTGAATTTTTTAACTAAAACTTATGCTTGGTCAAGATATTCAGAGGGTGGCTTATTTCCGCATCAGTGTAGCAGCAGTTGTATCAAGGACAGGGGAGAGACAGGGAAAGGCAAATTAATATAATTAAACGTTACCTTGCAGACCGATATTTTGAAACAGATCCCCCTGCAGAGTTAACATATTTGTCATAAAAAATTGTATAGTACCGAAAATACCGGTACTGGTTTTTGTTCAGTACCGGTATTACGGTACCAAAAATGGGTCGATATTCCCGGGATTTTCGGTACCGGTATTACCGGTACCACAACCCTAGTCTGCATTAAAAAATGAATTAAAACTATGACTTTTACCATTTGAGAAGGGCGCAACTAGATTTACGAGTTTTACTTAGTACCCTACAATAGAGAAACATAATAAACATTTAATTGCTCTAATTTCCATAGACTTGACAATGATTTGAAAAGAAACCCGAATATAATCTGTATTCGACCTATCGCTACTTGATTTTTTTACATTTTGGTTATTCTAATATGATAAAACATACTGTTACTAAGAAGTACAATCTATAAGCTGTGTCCAATATAATTTGGCACCATTATTGTTACGAAATATATTGAAAACTATTTATTTTATACTTCGAACTAAACGAACCTTTTCAAATACATAAAACGCACAATCCAATCATTGAAAAACAATTGAATTGTGCGTAAATCCAAATAAAAAATGCATCATTTCTTTCGACTCCTCTTGGCAATCGTGGAATTATGAATCGTTTTCGATGACTTTTTCTCAACTGCAAATTTTGTTTAATTTGGAGAACTTTAAGATAAACTTAAACTAACTTTAGATGATTTAAAAACAACCCACAGAATGTAATCATCATCATCAACCCAAACGAATCTGGAGGAATTTTTTTCGCGTGCCTTCATTGTTCGTCCAACTGGAAATATTTTATACCAAATTAACAAATAATATTTTTAGTTAGGAGTATTTTGTAACTTTTTGAAAATAAAGATTTCGAAGTTAGTATAGGGCATTGCGATTTTTTTTGTGTTTCTCAAAACCTCCCTTCATATTGTGACAAGTGTCAAAGTTAGCACAGATGCCAAATTTTGCATAGTTTGGACAGTTTTTGCGTTAATTGAAAATTTATCTCGATAACTCAGCGTAGGGGTTAGGCATTTTTTTACATAGAATTAAGGTTACCAACCATCCTTATTTTAAAGGACATGTTCTTATTTTCGAGGTTTTTGGAAAGCGTCCTTATTTTACTTCAAATTTCCTTAATTTTAGTCTCAAACCTTGGCATATACAGGGTGGTTCAACATGAAGTTTTTAACAAGGCGTTTTCTAGTAGGTAACGGGTACAAACTGCAAACTGTCATTGCTATTGCTATAGTTCCTATTCATAAGGCTGGAGAAAGGCATAATGTTGAAAACTACAGAGGAATCTCGCTGCTGAACTGCCTAGCTAAAGTTCTGGAAAAGTTTGTGTACAATGCGATGGACGCTGCTTCTTCCAACATAATCGACGAACAACACGGATTTATGAAAAAACGCTCCGCCACTTCGAACTTGATGACGTACACGAGCTTTCTAGTTCCAGCTGTAGAGAAGCGTCAACAAGGGGACGCTATATATTTTGATTTCGCAAAAGCATTCGACAAGGTGCCCCACAACATTGCTGTTGTGAAGCTGGAGCGACTAGGCTTCCCTGAGTGGGTAATCAGATGGCTGCATTATTACCTCTCACAACGATCTGCCTTCGTTAGAATTGGCACTACATGCTCAAGCGCATTCGTAACGCCAACCGGTGTGCCTCAAAGAAGTCACCTAGGGCCACTGATCTTTCTCTTATTCATCAACGACCTCTGCACCCGCATCAACTCTGAAAAACTGCTCTATGCTGATGATCTGAAAATCTTTCGTTCAATTGCTTCAGCACTCGACTCTGCTGTGCTCCAAGACGATATAGCCAATATAGGGGCCATGCACTAATTACGTAAGGCTTTTTTAGAACTTTTCAACCTCCCCCTCCCCCTGATAAGAGTTCGTAAGATTTTGGTGAACTCCCCCTCCCCCTACTTAAGATCTTATCATGATTTTCGTAATTAGAAAAGCATATAATTCATTAAATAGAAAGATAGCGAAAATGGTTCGGTACGGTACGGTATGGTACAAAATTCAACTGTAATCATCAGCAGTAATTTTATTAGCATCTTAATTTTGCCCAGTAGAAATTTCAGAATAACTGCTGGGAGATATTCAGAAACTCCGATTTGGTCCTTATAGTCTGCTTCGCTATATTCGGAAATAGTTCCTTGTGATGTAAAATCTCTTCTGGTGGGAATTAATTCTGAGTTCCAACTGTGACGCTTATCGTACGCGTAGCTTCGAAGAAAATACGGCTATCTACGAATTTTCTTGAAGTCAAATACAGTTCGCACTCTGCAAATATTTGGTCTACAAGATCTTTGACAATCACATGACAAAACATTTTCCGGCTACCTTGCGGAAGCGAAAATTTGAAAAAAGGATGTTAGCCTAATAATACGGTATCAACACTTCCTAACTTGTAAAGTATATGGTGACTCGAGTTCCTGAACAGAACAATGTACCATCAAGAGTCAAGAAATTGTTGTAACTTGTAAGTAGGGGTTTGCCCTTTACTCGAGTTCTTGCTTGCCCGGCGAACCCTTCTTTTCAGGGCGCCCTGGGTGCTTCTATCAGAATTTCAGATTTTCGGAACACAAACCAAAGGGTAAACAAACAAAATAAATTAATAAATTTACCAACTTTTATTTTCCCACTACTCTTCACTGCTGGTCGATTGTAGATTCACTGCTGCTGGCGATGGCGGGAAGGCGGAGGTTTTTTCCGACCGGCCGGGACAGCAACGGCCGAGTTCTCCTTATTTGCGTTGGCTGCTCCGGCAGCGGTCCTTAACAATTAGCTAGGTAGGTGAGCTTTGCTCCTTTGTCGGAACCTCCCTAGCGACGGTGGTGACGAAACGAGTCACACCGCAGTGTTCTTTCCAGCGGGAGGCGTTGTCCACCCTGCTTCGCCCTCCTTGGCTATTAGCTGGGAAGGAGAGCAAGGCTCATTCGGCTTATCATTCCCAGCGAGGGCGGATTGGTGCGTCTGGATCCTTTGCAGTTAGCCGGGGAAGCGAAAGCTCCTTGGTAATTCGCTTCCCCCGACGGCGATCCAGCACCACATTTTCTACTGTGCCCGAACCACGAACCGGCACTTTTCGACAGGTATTTTATCTGTCGCACGCGCGCACTTCACCTCACTGGTTAAACGTGGCGGGAAACTGTCCCGAAAAAACTTGTTCACGGACGTCTGTTTATCTTCGTGGTTCGTCACTATCTAACAATTTTACGATGGCCGCCTTTCGTACTCGACCACAACAAACACCAACCGCCTCGTCGCATAGCTGTCATAGGTGAGCAGCATAACCAACGCACACTTATTTTTGCAAGAGGAGAGCGGAGACCTACCTAAGCCCTATGTTTCTTATATACAAATGTTCAACAAAATTTACTACACCTATCTGCACAAACAAAACCGTTCACAAACGAGAAAATGAACAAAAAGTTTACAAACTAAATGTGAACGGTATCGAACAGCGGTGAGCATAACATTACGTAAACAATACACTCTACGGAGTGTATACGCAAAAAGGGTATATTTCCACCCAGTTCTAAATTGTTACCCTGACGGGTTACAAACTGCTCCAACACCATCGACAATTAAGTCGCTCCTCATGCTGCCAGCAAACAATAATATTCCATAGCTAATTTAGGAATCATATCCTGCCGGAAAATACTTTAATTCGAGGTCCGCCCTTCCTTGACTATGATGTACAATATATGCTCGTTTAGTGTAATATACATATTCATGGCGGAAATAAGAAATAGAACCCTTTTCTTATGAAAATAATATTTTCCATATTGATTTCATTTTTCATACTTGTTTTATGATATTACGTAAGAAAGGACAAACCCTCCCTCCCCCTTAGATAAGAATTCGTAATTAGTGTATGGCCCATAGAGGAATGGTGTTTTCTGAACGGTATGCAGATCAACATTGATAAATGTAAGATGATAAGTTTCGGACGCTCGGCAAATATAAGACGTTGCGAATATACTCTTCAAGCCTGTGTCATCGAGCGGGTAGATTCTATCCGTGACCTGGGAGTGTTATTCGACAGAAAACTTCGTTTCGCCAACCACATCACTGCAACAACGGCGAAGGCTTTTGCAACATTGGGTTTTCTAAAACGGAACGCTGTCGATTTTGTGGATATCTACGCACTGAAATCTTTATACTGCGCACTGGTCCAGAGCACTTTGGAGTATGCTGTACAAGTATGGGCGCCATACAACGCCGTTCAAAGTAGCCGACTGGAGCGCGTTCAGAGAAGTTTTGTACGATTTGCTCTCAGAAAATTGCCTTGGAACGACCCTATCCGTCTTCTGCCATATAATAATAGATGCATGTTGCTAGATTTGACAACGCTGGAGTCTCGCCGCACGTTCTTGCAAAGAATGTTCATTTTCGATATGTTGTCGAACAATATTGACTGTCTCGATATTCTTTCAAGGATTCATTTATTTGTTCCCCTCGTGATATAAGGAATCGTCCGCTTCTATGGATTCCCAGGCACTGCACAGCATATGGCCAGAACAATCCGCTAGACAGATGTAGCAGATTCAACGAAACTGTTTTAGTTTATGACTTCCATACCACTAAATCTAATTATAAGTTAGCAATTAGAAATTTTTAACATTGACACTAGCAACAGCATTAAGTGTAATCTGTACGATATGTATCGAAGATGTAATAAATAAATAATAATATTGTAGTTTAGTATTGTTTGCCATTTCATAATGGAACGACTTACACTGGCTCACCATCTTCATATTATTCAACTATATTACGAATATCAGCGATCTGTGGGAAATGTGTTTAGTGCACTCCGACCATAATATGGTCGACATAATCGGCCAACTGACTGAACTATTCGCCATACAACCAAAAAGTAAGCGTTGTAGTTCTCGTTATTTGATGATTAGCGAACAAATCGACCACATCCAGCACGCAGTGAAGAAAACATAGCGGCGGTGACATCCCCAAGCATTGGAAATCAACATTACTCGAGTAATTAGCAGCTACCACTTGAAATGCTCGAATCCGTCATCGAAATTGGACCAGTCGAATGGACTACCTAAAGCGCCAACATGATAAACATTTAAAAGAAATTGTTTTCAAACAACTAATGGCAAAAAAATGTTCTTTCGATTGACAAATAAAGAACTCGCGATTTACTCCATTTTTCAATTTTTTACTACATTAAAAAAAATCTCATGACGAATCACCCTGTATTAAATTATTCAGATCAACTTTATTCCAAGAGAATCAATTTCAATTCCTTCCAGCGATTTTTTTTGTTAATGCATATTCTCTGCGACTCATGGAAACCAAAATTTGTTTTACTCAGAAGTAACCAAAATTTGTTGGGTAGCTCAATAGCTCAATATGAGATTGTCTCGATTGAGATTCAACGTCCCAATTCAACCGCTGGAAAATGAGACAGAATTCCGACTTTTTTTTAGAATTCTGGCTCAAGTGACATAACTGGCATAACATTTGGCAGGGATGTCCTTAATTTGCTCTTAATCGAAACAAATAAGAATGGTGTAGTACCGATACCGAACAAAGATACCACTTTGGCCAAACCTCATATTGAGCTACCCAACAAATTTTGGTTACTTCTGAGTAAAACAAATTTTGGTTGTCATGAGTCGCAGAGAGTATGCATTAACAAAAAAATCGCTGGAAGGAATTGAAATTGATTCTCTTGGAATAAAGTTGATCTGAATAATTTAATACAGGGTGATTCGTCATGAGATTTTTTTTAATGTAGTAAAAAATTTAAAAATGGAGTAAATAGCGAATTCTTTATTTGTCAATCGAAAGAACATTTTTTGCCATTAGTTGTTTGAACACAATTTCTTTTAAATGTTTATCATGTTGGCGCTTTAGCAGAGAAGAGAAGTACCACTTAGAACAAAAAAAATCACGAAAGTTCTCAAAAAAGCGAATCGGATTTGTTGCTGGTTTTCCTTGCTATGATTTGAGAGTGCACCCGTATGACGTTTCAACTAGTATAAATTTTAAGACTGGCTCGTATAAATCGTTCCAGACAGTACGGTCGAGCTTCGCTAAAGCGTACAGTAAATAACAGAAATGTATTATTGCATTTCGTGTCATAGATTTTACTTTTCTGATTGATATTATGCTTATTGCTGTATATAATCATTGAACGTTCGTTTTCTAAAACGACATTATCTGTTATTTTGGCGGGGCGTCCAAAGAACCATCCAGTTTCAACGGAATGTTCTCTAATTACCCGGTCCGACGGGAATGCTTTTATTAATTTGGCACATTGAAGAGTAACTCGTAAGGAACCTTTACTAAGCAACACATGATTGCATCCTAAGTAGTGGAACGTGATCTTCCGCATGGGTGGTGGATTTTTCCATTTGTCATAATTTGTCGTCAAAATATTACTTGTGATAATTAAGCTGAAGAAGTAAACTTTTTTTGAATTCCAATCCAATGCAGTGAAAGCTAATGTAAGTACTTAAGGTCACAAGAGCACTTAGCACATATTAGGGAATCCAATGGAAGATTTTGTCGTGACAATTCAATTTTGTTAAAAAATATTTGTAATTTTGCGAACAAGAAAATAAATAAAAGTTCGATCATACGTCAGCTGCATCAGAACAAATCGAAAACAGCATATGGCTTAGTGACCCAATTAACGTATACAATCTCGCCATCGTCGGAACATTTGAGTTGTTTTCTCTAACAGTCTAACTATTTTTAAATTTATTTTAGAAAAATTGGCTGCTGAGTAACTGATAAATAATTGCTTCTCGGTACGCAGATCTGAAAAGTGTGTAACAGCTTTGTCACAAGTACAGATTTATCTAGAAAGGTAAAGGTTTAGTATCGAGTATTTTTGGTACAGATTCTATACGATACGGATAACATATTTTTGTAAAAAAGTACTGATTTTTTTTAACATGACATATAAAATAATTTAACACTGCGATGAATACCAGTAAACAGGTTGTAAATGTTGAGTTAGACCGCTGACAGAGTGATGGCGAGAAACTGAACTGGAGCTAGCACTGACATTAGGATGCGGGATTCGAGAAACTTGCTTGCAGCAAATCAAAGGATTGATGTCAAAATAGATCTGTTACAGTACCGGGAGAAACTGGAAGTACTTCTCATTTTCTACTTCTAGTATCAAACCGAATTAAAAATTTGCAAGTTTTTTTGTTCCTGTTTGCTACGGAGCAGCTAGGAGCAAGAAGCGTGTATTGAAACAAACCTAATGAAAGCCGAGTGGATCTGCGCGGATTGCTTGCGTTTATTGTGATAGGCCGCTTACAGAGTGGCGGCGAGAAACTGTGTAGGGGCTGGTACTGACAGTAGGATGCGAGATGCTAGAAACCTGCTTGCAGCCTACCCGGATATAATTTTACAATAGCATTTACCCTACAAACAATCATAAAACAATAAATATTATAGTTTCTACTGTTTCAACATGGTTCGACGCAGCGTTCTCGCAGTAGATTTACAATAAAATTTCATGTAATAATCAATTTTACTGTTCAGAAAAAAACTGATACAGTAAATTCACATTAAATTTGACTGTTTTCGAGAAAAAAAAGTATGAAGAAAAATCAATTTTTTTGATGTTAAGATACATAACCACCCCTTTTTCTATTGCAAAAATCGATTTTACATTGAAATTTACTGTAGAAACGTTAAAGTTTATTGTTTTTGCGTGGTAGCATAACACTAGAATTTACTATAAATTATTGTAAAATTACTGTGCTGTCACAGTGAAAATCATGGTTTTGTTACCGTATAATTCTATTCGGGTATCAAATGGAACCTATCAGAGTGAAAGTAGGTAACCGGTGCAGATCCGCTCGGCTTTCACTTTGACATCATCCCTTTGGTTTGCAGCAAGCAGGTTTCTCGCATTATAATGTCAGCTCTAGCCCCAGCTTAGCTTCTCGCCGCCACTCTGTAAGCACCCATAGAGTACTTGACAATCTGTAACTGTATTAGTGTGTTCAACGATTTGTTTTCCTCCACCATGACGACGCTGAATCCTTCTGGATGAAGGCTCGACACGTCAATCGTTTGTTTACCATTTATCTGTCAGTGTCATTCCAATCGAGCACGAGACCTGTCAATGTCATTCCAATCGAGCAGAAGACTTGTCAAATGTTGCAATCTGATGAATGAATTTTGGAAAGTATTGTGATAGTGAGTTAAAATATTTTGAATAAATTTCTGTTTCGAATCTCTAAGGCAAGATAAAACACAACTTTTATCATTACAGTGCCTTCTAAAAGTTGCATCAACCATTGCAGCTATCCGCAATGTTGTTATTTTCTGGTAAACCACCGAATCAGACCCATTCCGCACGAAAGTCGTAGTTTTCCAGGAAGCGAAAAAAACCAATATTTTTAAAACCGGCGGTAGTTTTATTGGTACAAAACTTCACACAGCACTTCATGATGAAGAAATTATCGACGTTGCAACTCTACGGTGCCAGTTTGCGGAAAATAATGTTGCCAAACCATTTTATTTAGTTGGGATAAGATGGCGAGTCTTTAGTCGACTTCAGTAATTCAGCATCTTTACTCCACCTGTCATAAGTGGAGAAAAACAAATCGAAAATAGCTTTTCGGTCGGAATATTTTCATGATGGATCGCACCGCATAAATGTGTACCAAATGCCAACCATTGCATCAATCGTTTCAAAACCATTTTCAATATGGTTCGTTCAACAATAGATTAACCATTGCCTAGTATCATATCGAACATAACCAGTGTCGTTTTTCCATACTCGACCATACAAACAACGGGTTGTTAAGAACAGTCACCATACCAAAATGTGCTGTTTTCCATATACATTTTGACAACATACCATTCAAGAACCATACAGATTATAGTGGCATGCATATTTTGGGTCTAGCGATGGATCAAATATTAGCTGGAGAAAAAAATCTCTCCCACTTCACATTTAAATTCTATCGATTGATGAAATATTATTTTGCACTCGCCATCTTCTGAAGAATGCTTCGTTGACACTAAGTGGACTGACACTTTATCCAATTGAGCTATCTCCGTAATATTGTTAGACGAGGATTTTTGACCATCTTAAATTACAGATTTTTGGAGCGTGGTAAACAGATATACGAATAACAAAGCCCACCAGAGCAATATTAACCTCTGGCGCCAAAGGACAATGCAGTATACAAATCTTCAATATAGGATACACGGAAGGTATTGGAAATGGTAACAAAAATGGGTATGGTAGTATAACAGTTAAATTATAATGGTGAAATATATCAGTAGTATTCCGAATATGGTGAGCATTATACGAATAGTTTGGAAATGGTTCCGAAGAAGCCTGGAATGCTATTTATTTATACTGGTCCTAACTAATCAGTATTGTACGTATCTGGAATAAGTTTTACG
This sequence comes from Topomyia yanbarensis, assembly GCF_030247195.1. Taxonomy (NCBI): domain Eukaryota; kingdom Metazoa; phylum Arthropoda; class Insecta; order Diptera; family Culicidae; genus Topomyia; species Topomyia yanbarensis. Next base: position 126,493,319 of record NC_080670.1, on the reverse strand, counting down.
GCGGCGTAGATCATGACAACACCATTGAAAAAAATACTTTAAGCGAGCTACTTCAAATGTTTAAATTGACTGACAGTTTTATATATGACAGTTGGCGGAAAACAAACCTCCAATTAGTGTGTGTGTGTGTGTGTGTGTGTGTGTGTGTGTGTGAAATGATTTGCATAGAGCTCTATAGGCTTCATTTGATTTGCTGAATCCAGGTTTGCCACATCTCGCATCCAAATGTTAGTACAAGCCACAGACAGAGTTGCCACATTCACAAATTTTTCTTTAATGTCGCAGATTTATTTAACAATTAGGCAATCCATGAGACGTGTTGCTGATTATTTCTTGATTGTATCTTCTGACGTTACTCCGCACTGCTGGGCACAACGTCCGACAAAACCGTTGTTTCTATCCAACATCCAACGAATCTGAACTAATGAAAGATGTTTGTCTGAAGGGTTTTTTTCTGTTCGCAGGAGTAAAGCAAATCAAACTTGTTGACAAAACCCATCACTGAGTTGCCAATCAAACGTCTCATAGATTGCCAAATTTTTGGTCACAGCTTCTTTTATTCAGCAGACAGATTTTTAACATTTTTATGAAAATTTCACCGATTTCCACTAATTTTTGGAAATATTTCAATTTTTCATATTTTTTTTGGAAATTTTACACAGATCTTCCTTCTGTTTAAAGCAAAACAGATGGCTAAATGATTTTCTAGACTAAAACACAGCTTCCAATGTGGCCCTGGCCGCAGCTCAGCTTAGGTTGAAAACAAAATTACAACGAGAATTTGAACTGGAGCTGATTTTGAAATTACCCAGTTAAATACTCTGGAATTTTGACTGGTTTTTGGCGAAATTTTATCGCAAATGAAATAACTGATTCCGAGTCGGAATTTTTGATTTTTCGCAGCCAAATATCAGCATCAGCACCAACTCAGTATATTACTATCTCGAATGAAAAATAATTATATAAAATAATTTTGTTAGTCATTGTGTCAGTACAGAATACGAAAAATTTTCAACTCCCAGTGCAGATTTAATTGTGGCAACACTGGTGAGTAGTCAGACCGATTGTCGTTTGCATTTTTCATACGAATTAATCCGCTGAGGTTTTCGAGCCTATCATGGTTTACAGACCTTGGTGACATTTCCTAAAAATTGTAATGCGACGTTAAATCCTTGAAAAGGTACTCATGAGAATTTATACAAAGCAGCCTTTAATATTAAAGATTGAAAATAATTAAAAACTAATTTCCTCTACTTTTATTAGGACCAAAAAACTTATATCGAATCCTGGAAAAGGAAAATGGTTGGCTATCAAAATACTGTTTGTGTTTAAATTTAATATCCTTATGTGGTGGTTCTCAAAAGAAAGGACATACAATAACCCTTGGGAAGATATCCATTGAAAATCTTTCTTGGTCAGTGCACTAAGAATGAACTATGTAGTTAAAAGTTTCGATATTTAAACGTAAATATATGCTTACATACTTCTACATTAAAACTTTCGTTTTTCGATGGAAAAGGATAGGTTAATATTTAAAGTAAAATATCCGTTTGTAACCCAAAAACGCAGTCAGTGTTTGAAAGATGGGTTAATTATTGCATGAAAATTTTTATTTGGAAGAACATATTCTGATCACTTGTCGGATTATCGGGGATGAATTTGCTAGACATTTTATACCAGTAACCTTGTATAATTTTTAACTAATGTGTTGATTAACAGTGTATTTTGCAGGCCTTTGACACCACGTGCCGCTAGTGATTTTAAAAAGAATCGTGAGAAGTTTTGATTTCGAGTGGCCCTTCTCTTCTCTGGCTTTAGGTAGTCCATTCGACTGGTCCAATTTTTGATGACGAATTCGACGGATGATGATTCTTGGGGATGTCACCGCCGCTATGTTTTCTTCACTGCGTGCTGGATGTGGTCGATTTGCTCGCTAATCATAACGAGAACTACAACGCTTACTTTTTGGTTGTATGGCGAATGGTTCAGTCAGTTGGCCGATTATGTCGACCATATTATGGTCGGAGTGCACTAAACACATTTCCCACAGATCGCTGATATTCGAAATATAGTTGAATAATTTGAAGATGGTGAGCCAGTGTAAGTTGTTCCATTATGAAATGGCAAACAATACTAAACTACAATATTATTATTTATTTATTACATCTTCGATATATGGTCGGTGTTAAGTCAGACCGAACTAAGTCGCAAAACATCAAAAAATGAGATAATGATAACACTGGATAAAGAACTTCTTCAGCTACATTCGACGTTTGCCAGATTTGAAATATGTAACCGTAAACAAGAATTATGGCAAAAAATAATTTCCAATTATAACGTAGAGGATGCTGCGATTCAAACTTTAAACCCGTTTTTCTCGAAATCAATATTTTGTCACTTAGTCCGGTCTGACTTAACACCGACCATATATCGTACAGATTACACTTAATGCTATTGCTAATGTCAATGTTAAAAATTTCTAATTGCTAACTTATAATTAGATTTAGTGGTATGGAAGTCATAAACTAAAACAGTTTCGTTGAATCTGCTACATCTGTCTAGCGGATTGTTCTGGCCATATGATGTGCGGTGCCTGGAAATCCACAGAAGCGGACGATTCTGATATATCATGAGGGGGGAACAAATAAATGAATCTTTGAGAGAATATCGAGACAGTCAATATTGTTCGACAACATATCGGAAATGAACATTCTTTGCAAGAACGTGCGGCGAGACTCCAGCTCCAGAAATTTTTTGTCATGTGATTGTCAAAGATCTTGTAGACCAAATATTTGCAGAGTGCGAACTGTATTTGACTTCAAGAAAATTCGTAGACAGCCGTATTTTCTTCGAAGCTACGCGTACGATAAGCGTCACAGTTGGAACTCAGAATTAATTCCCACCAGAAGAAATTTTACATCACAAAGAACTATTTCCGAATATAGCGAAGCAGACTATAAGGACCAAATCGGAGTAAGAACAGATGCATTTACACTGCCAACATCTCCTTTGGAGAGTTTTTGACAGTCGGTCCAACTAGCGAATCAAATTCGTTAGTTGGACAAGGCTGTGACCCAACCAGCGAATCACGACTGTATACTACCCAAGATCGCTTATTTGCCCCGTTTTCTATGGGATTTCCTATTCATGGGACTGACTTGCGATCATAGGCAGTATAGTGAAATGCATGAACGTGAATGCACTTGGAATTTAATTCACTTAGTCTGTAAATAAGGGGAGGGCGGGAGTAGACGGGGTTGGGTGGTTGTACTTAACTTATAAAAATGATATGTTTAATACATTTTAACATTTCTAATATTGTTCTTAGAAACAGTAACACGAAATGTTAATTAACTTTATAATTTATTGTTGGACAATGAACTTGCTTGTTTCAAGACGTTTATTATAAATTTACTAGAAGTATTCCGCGTCGAACAATGTGGAATAATTCTAGGATAGCCACTTTTGTTAATTCGTTGCAATAGTTTTTAACTTACTCCGACAATTTTATGCGAACTGTGGATACATTTGGATTTGATGACCAATTTAGTAAGCAGCGAACGTCACGTTTAAAATTTTTCGAACGTTCCACTGTTTAACCTACCTATGATTAAGACCCGTGTCAGGCCATGGCAAACACCTGATGATGCTTTGGCTCGTTTTAAGCACAGACAAACAAATATAACAATTCGAAGACTGATTTGGGAAATACATCGATGATATTCAAAAGAGCACATCTGAACATTACATTACATTATTGTCGCTTCAGCTCATCGCATCGATGCTAATGCATTTGACAGGCGACAGAGAAGAGAAGGGCCACTCGAAATCAAAACTTCTCACAATTCTTTTTAAAATCACTAGCGGCACGTGGTGTCGAAGCCCTGAAAATACACTGTTAATCAACACATTAGTTAAAAATTATACGAGGTTACTGGTATAAAATGTCTAGCAAATTCATCCCCGATAATCCAACAAGTGGTCAGAATATGTTCTTCCAAATAAAAATTTTCATGCAATAATTAACCCATCTTTCAAACACTGACTGCGTTTTTGGGTTACAAACGGATATTTTACTTTAAATATTAACCTATCCTTTTCCATCGAAAAACGAAAGTTTTAATGTAGAAGTATGTAAGCATATATTTACGTTTAAATATCGAAACTTTTAACTACATAGTTCATTCTTAGTGCACTGGCCAAGAAAGATTTTCAATGGATATCTTCCCAAGGGTTATTGTATGTCCTTTCTTTTGAGAACCACCACATAAGGATATTAAATTTAAACACAAACAGTATTTTGATAGCCAACCATTTTCCTTTTCCAGGATTCGATATAAGTTTTTTGGTCCTAATAAAAGTAGAGGAAATTAGTTTTTAATTATTTTCAATCTTTAATATTAAAGGCTGCTTTGTATAAATTCTCATGAGTACCTTTTCAAGGATTTAACGTCGCATTACAATTTTTAGGAAATGTCACCAAGGTCTGTAAACCATGATAGGCTCGAAAACCTCAGCGGATTAATTCGTATGAAAAATGCAAACGACAATCGGTCTGACTACTCACCAGTGTTGCCACAATTAAATCTGCACTGGGAGTTGAAAATTTTTCGTATTCTGTACTGACACAATGACTAACAAAATTATTTTATATAATTATTTTTCATTCGAGATAGTAATATACTGAGTTGGTGCTGATGCTGATATTTGGCTGCGAAAAATCAAAAATTCCGACTCGGAATCAGTTATTTCATTTGCGATAAAATTTCGCCAAAAACCAGTCAAAATTCCAGAGTATTTAACTGGGTAATTTCAAAATCAGCTCCAATTCAAATTCTCGTTGTAATTTTGTTTTCAACCTAAGCTGAGCTGCGGCCAGGGCCACATTGGAAGCTGTGTTTCAGTCTAGAAAATCATTTAGCCATCTGTTTTGCTTTAAACAGAAGGAAGATCTGTGTAAAATTTCCAAAAAAAAATATGAAAAATTGAAATATTTCCAAAAATTAGTGGAAATCGGTGAAATTTTCATAAAAATGTTAAAAATCTGTCTGCTGAATAAAAGAAGCTGTGACCAAAAATTTGGCAATCTATGAGACGTTTGATTGGCAACTCAGTGATGGGTTTTGTCAACAAGTTTGATTTGCTTTACTCCTGCGAACAGAAAAAAAACCCTTCAGACAAACATCTTTCATTAGTTCAGATTCGTTGGATGTTGGATAGAAACAACGGTTTTGTCGGACGTTGTGCCCAGCAGTGCGGAGTAACGTCAGAAGATACAATCAAGAAATAATCAGCAACACGTCTCATGGATTGCCTAATTGTTAAATAAATCTGCGACATTAAAGAAAAATTTGTGAATGTGGCAACTCTGTCTGTGGCTTGTACTAACATTTGGATGCGAGATGTGGCAAACCTGGATTCAGCAATCAAATGAAGCCTATAGAGCTCTATGCAAATCATTTCACACACACACACACACACACACACACTAATTGGAGGTTTGTTTTCCGCCAACTGTCATATATAAAACTGTCAGTCAATTTAAACATTTGAAGTAGCTCGCTTAAAGTATTTTTTTCAATGGTGTTGTCATGATCTACGCCGCCGTAAAACTTATTCCAGATACGTACAATACTGATTAGTTAGGACCAGTATAAATAAATAGCATTCCAGGAATCTTCGGAACCATTTCCAAACTATTCGTATAATGCTCACCATATTCGGAATACTACTGATATATTTCACCATTATAATTTAACTGTTATACTACCATACCCATTTTAGTTACCATTTCCAATACCTTCCGTGTATCCTATATTGAAGATTTGTATACTGCATTGTCCTTTGGCGCCAGAGGTTAATATTGCTCTGGTGGGCTTTGTTATTCGTATATCTGTTTACCACGCTCCAAAAATCTGTAATTTAAGATGGTCAAAAATCCTCGTCTAACAATATTACGGAGATAGCTCAATTGGATAAAGTGTCAGTCCACTTAGTGTCAACGAAGCATTCTTCAGAAGATGGCGAGTGCAAAATAATATTTCATCAATCGATAGAATTTAAATGTGAAGTGGGAGAGATTTTTTTCTCCAGCTAATATTTGATCCATCGCTAGACCCAAAATATGCATGCCACTATAATCTGTATGGTTCTTGAATGGTATGTTGTCAAAATGTATATGGAAAACAGCACATTTTGGTATGGTGACTGTTCTTAACAACCCGTTGTTTGTATGGTCGAGTATGGAAAAACGACACTGGTTATGTTCGATATGATACTAGGCAATGGTTAATCTATTGTTGAACGAACCATATTGAAAATGGTTTTGAAACGATTGATGCAATGGTTGGCATTTGGTACACATTTATGCGGTGCGATCCATCATGAAAATATTCCGACCGAAAAGCTATTTTCGATTTGTTTTTCTCCACTTATGACAGGTGGAGTAAAGATGCTGAATTACTGAAGTCGACTAAAGACTCGCCATCTTATCCCAACTAAATAAAATGGTTTGGCAACATTATTTTCCGCAAACTGGCACCGTAGAGTTGCAACGTCGATAATTTCTTCATCATGAAGTGCTGTGTGAAGTTTTGTACCAATAAAACTACCGCCGGTTTTAAAAATATTGGTTTTTTTCGCTTCCTGGAAAACTACGACTTTCGTGCGGAATGGGTCTGATTCGGTGGTTTACCAGAAAATAACAACATTGCGGATAGCTGCAATGGTTGATGCAACTTTTAGAAGGCACTGTAATGATAAAAGTTGTGTTTTATCTTGCCTTAGAGATTCGAAACAGAAATTTATTCAAAATATTTTAACTCACTATCACAATACTTTCCAAAATTCATTCATCAGATTGCAACATTTGACAAGTCTTCTGCTCGATTGGAATGACATTGACAGGTCTCGTGCTCGATTGGAATGACACTGACAGATAAATGGTAAACAAACGATTGACGTGTCGAGCCTTCATCCAGAAGGATTCAGCGTCGTCATGGTGGAGGAAAACAAATCGTTGAACACACTAATACAGTTACAGATTGTCAAGTACTCTATGGGTGCTTACAGAGTGGCGGCGAGAAGCTAAGCTGGGGCTAGAGCTGACATTATAATGCGAGAAACCTGCTTGCTGCAAACCAAAGGGATGATGTCAAAGTGAAAGCCGAGCGGATCTGCACCGGTTACCTACTTTCACTCTGATAGGTTCCATTTGATACCCGAATAGAATTATACGGTAACAAAACCATGATTTTCACTGTGACAGCACAGTAATTTTACAATAATTTATAGTAAATTCTAGTGTTATGCTACCACGCAAAAACAATAAACTTTAACGTTTCTACAGTAAATTTCAATGTAAAATCGATTTTTGCAATAGAAAAAGGGGCAGTTATGAATCTTAACATCAAAAAAATTGATTTTTCTTCATACTTTTTTTTCTCGAAAACAGTCAAATTTAATGTGAATTTACTGTATCAGTTTTTTCTGAACAGTAAAATTGATTATTACATGAAATTTTATTGTAAATCTACTGCGAGAACGCTGCGTCGAACCATGTTGAAACAGTAGAAACTATAATATTTATTGTTTTATGATTGTTTGTAGGGTAAATGCTATTGTAAAATTATATCCGGGTAGGCTGCCAGCAGGTTTCTAGCATCTCGCATCCTACTGTCAGTACCAGCCCCTACACAGTTTCTCGCCGCCACTCTGTAAGCGGCCTATCACAATAAACGCAAGCAATCCGCGCAGATCCACTCGGCTTTCATTAGGTTTGTTTCAATACACGCTTCTTGCTCCTAGCTGCTCCGTAGCAAACAGGAACAAAAAAACTTGCAAATTTTTAATTCGGTTTGATACTAGAAGTAGAAAATGAGAAGTACTTCCAGTTTCTCCCGGTACTGTAACAGATCTATTTTGACATCAATCCTTTGATTTGCTGCAAGCAAGTTTCTCGAATCCCGCATCCTAATGTCAGTGCTAGCTCCAGTTCAGTTTCTCGCCATCACTCTGTCAGCGGTCTAACTCAACATTTACAACCTGTTTACTGGTATTCATCGCAGTGTTAAATTATTTTATATGTCATGTTAAAAAAAATCAGTACTTTTTTACAAAAATATGTTATCCGTATCGTATAGAATCTGTACCAAAAATACTCGATACTAAACCTTTACCTTTCTAGATAAATCTGTACTTGTGACAAAGCTGTTACACACTTTTCAGATCTGCGTACCGAGAAGCAATTATTTATCAGTTACTCAGCAGCCAATTTTTCTAAAATAAATTTAAAAATAGTTAGACTGTTAGAGAAAACAACTCAAATGTTCCGACGATGGCGAGATTGTATACGTTAATTGGGTCACTAAGCCATATGCTGTTTTCGATTTGTTCTGATGCAGCTGACGTATGATCGAACTTTTATTTATTTTCTTGTTCGCAAAATTACAAATATTTTTTAACAAAATTGAATTGTCACGACAAAATCTTCCATTGGATTCCCTAATATGTGCTAAGTGCTCTTGTGACCTTAAGTACTTACATTAGCTTTCACTGCATTGGATTGGAATTCAAAAAAAGTTTACTTCTTCAGCTTAATTATCACAAGTAATATTTTGACGACAAATTATGACAAATGGAAAAATCCACCACCCATGCGGAAGATCACGTTCCACTGCTTAGGATGCAATCATGTGTTGCTTAGTAAAGGTTCCTTACGAGTTACTCTTCAATGTGCCAAATTAATAAAAGCATTCCCGTCGGACCGGGTAATTAGAGAACATTCCGTTGAAACTGGATGGTTCTTTGGACGCCCCGCCAAAATAACAGATAATGTCGTTTTAGAAAACGAACGTTCAATGATTATATACAGCAATAAGCATAATATCAATCAGAAAAGTAAAATCTATGACACGAAATGCAATAATACATTTCTGTTATTTACTGTACGCTTTAGCGAAGCTCGACCGTACTGTCTGGAACGATTTATACGAGCCAGTCTTAAAATTTATACTAGTTGAAACGTCATACGGGTGCACTAGACTGCCCAGAAAAATAATGAATTTTTGAAAACTCAATCGGCCCACCCCTGAGTCGATTCCTAGTACCACCAGGAGTGTCTGCTCCAAATTTGAGCCAAATCGAACAAGTCTAGCTACCGGACCAACGTGCTTGAAGTTTGTATGGGATTTTTCGACAATTTACATGGAGAAAACCCTCTTGCTCACATTTTCGCCGCTAGGTGGCACTGTATACATCAGATTATCACCAAAAGTGAAACATAGGAAGATAATTTTATTGTCTACAACTTTGTTGAAGACTGCAAAGCGATCCGACTCCAATAGGAAAAGTTATTAAACTTTTAATGAAGTGATGTCTGAGTCAGTTTTGCATGGGGCCTAGCAGTGCATGATAGTGTATCAGTACTAGGTTTTAACAAACTAAACATTTTTGTGGATTAATGGTTAGATTTAGCTGAATAGTATGTTCGGAAGAATTGCAGTACATAATACGAGTTATGTTTTGGTTAGAAAATTTTAGTTCAATCTGTGACCGCATAGATGGCGCCAACACTAACTCTTCAACGGAGAGAGATAGAATATCGAGATGTTTGGAAGAATTACTGCAATATTCTTGTTCTACAACTTTGTAGAAGACACCTAATTTCTATCTCTCTTCGTTGAAAAGTTAGTGTTGGCGCCATCTATGCGGTCAGATGTGGAACTACAATTTTCTAACCAAAACATAACTCGTATTATGTACTACAATTCTTCCGAACATACTATTCAGCTAAATCTAACCATTATTCCATAAAAATGTTTAGTTTGTTAGAACCTAGTACTGATACACTATCATGCACTGCTAGGCCCCATGCAAAACTGATTCAGACATCACTTCATTAAAAGTTTAATAACTTTTCCTATTGGAGTCCGATCGCTTTGCAGTCTTCAACAAAGTTGTAGGCAATAAAATTATCTTCTTAAGTTTCACTTTTGGTGATATTCTGATGTATACAGTGCCACCTAGCGGCGAAAATGTGAGCAAGAGGGTTTTCTCCACGTAAATTGTCGAAAAATCCCATACAAACTTCAAGCACGTTGGTCCGGTAGCTAGACTTGTTCGATTTGGCTCAAATTTGGAGCAGACACTCCTGGTGGGACTAGGAATCGACTCAGGGGTGGGCCGATGGGGGTCATTTTTTTCTGTCACTCTAGGGTGCACTCTCAAATCAAAGCAAGGAAAACCAGCAACAAATCCGATTCGCTTTTGTGAGAACTTTCGTGATTTTTTTTGTTCTAAGTGGTACTTCTCTTCTCTGCAGGCGAAGATCTAATATAGGGTTACCAAATGGACTGAGAGCAAATTAAGGACATCCCTGCCAAATCTATTCGGAATTGGAGCCTGAATCAGTTGTCACTTGAGCCAGAATTCTGAAAAAGTCGGGACTCTGGCTTATGTTCCAGCAGTTGAACTGGGACGTTGAATCTTGATCGAGACAAATTGGAATGGTGTAGTGCCAATATTGAACGAAGGTAACATCTTTGGCTATATCGAGTTATCCAACAAATTTTGGTTACTTCTGAGTAAAAGAACTTTTGGTTGTGATGAGTCGCCGAGAGTATGCATTAACAAAAACAATCGCTGGAAGTATTTGAAATTGACAATTGAAATTGATTCTCTTGGAATAAAGCTGATCTGAATAATTTAATACAGGGTGATTCATCATGACGTTTTTTTGATCTCGCAAAATTTTTAAAAATGGAGTAAATCGCGAAATGTTTATTTGTCAATCGAAAGAACATTTTTTGCCATTTATTGGTTGAAAACAATTTCTTTTAAACGTTGACCATGTTGGCGCTTGAGGTAATCCTTTCGATTGGTCCAATTTTTGTTGATGGATTCGAGTATTTCAAGTGGTATCTGGCTAATTAGTCGAGTAAAGTTGGTTTCCAATGGGAATGTCAATGTTTTCTTCAATGCGTGCTGGATGTGGTCGATTTGTTCGCTAACCATCCAATAACGAGAACTGCAACTTTCACTCTTTTATTGTATGGTGAATAGTGGAATCAGTTGGCCGATTATATCGACCATATTATGGACGGAGTGCACGAAACACATTTCTCACAGATCGCTGGTTTTTGAAATATAGTTGAATAATTTGAAAATCGTGAGCATACTGTGGTGGCAAACAATACTAAACTACAATAAAATGACATGCCTTGGTAAAACTATCATGTTGAACCACTCTGTATATGCCAAGGTTTGAGACTAAAAATAAGGACATTTGAAGTAAAATAAGGACGCTTTCCTCGAAAATAAGGACATGTCCTTTAAAATAAGGACGGTTGGTAACCCTATCTAATAGAATTTCAAATTGTTTGAGTTAAAAGTTGGAGACACAGTACGCTACTTCGAACTATGAAAAAATTCTTATCGCTGACGCTAGGAATTTGGCACTGCCCCGCAGGACCGTTGTTTGAAAGCAAGATTCCGTGTTATGTCATTTGCCATACTGATAAATTGGAATCAAATTTATAATTTTTGAGCAATAACTCATTATTTGATTCCATCTTTGGAATTACCGTATCGACGACAAAATGTTGAATTCAGTCAATATATATCTGTATTAACTTGCCACAAATTCGTGTGTACCAATTTGCTCCAGGGTACGCACTTAATGTTTATTTCTTGAAGTAGATGTAGTTGTAGTTAGTATTTCGGCTCCAGCGATACAAATGATTGTAAATAGAATTAGTTATGTTATTGGCGTCGGAATACTACACAGTTAAGCTTTTTCGGGAAATCAGCCGGAATACGAATTACGAATATGAATTAGAACCAACCAGAACCTATTGGCCGATAGTAGCGCCGGCTAGCGGCTACTTGTTGCCAAAGGCCTTGTTTATGTTATAAAGGCTCGCACAGAGTGAACCCAAATCTACCTATCGAACAGTCAGATGCCTACCTATCGTGTAAAGTAAACAAATATTCTTCTTTCGGAGAACATGCAAGAAATGTATTAGTTAGTTAATATCATGGCGAAATATTTCAATCGTCGAAACAAGACACTGTATTCAGTTTATTATGCTTTTTTGTAACAATGTAAAATAAATTACATGGAATAGTATCAAGAATAAAGTGCTATAAGCCACGAAACAGTGGCTGACAGTGGGGAAATTCCGGAGAAACTATTGTTGGTTCAGCGCAATTCACAGCAGTCACGAAAGAGTTGACGATACCCCTTTTGTTCACGAACACTGGATGTGTTTGGTGAATATTAGTTTGGAACTTCCTCTCAACGTGAATTTTGTCTTTTAAGCACAAATCTCCGATAAACATGGGGAACGTGCTATTTGAACCAGTCGCTACTGATTCTAGTTCTAAGTTAGTTAGATGAGATATGATTACTATAACAACGTGCTCCGTGTATCAACCTACGAAAACAACGCATTTTACGCAAGTTAGTATTATTATTGAAGCCACACATAAAATACTATCACTTAATTATTTTTGTTTTACTGTATACTGTTCTGCCCAAGTTGTACAGTAATGTTTTCATTTCGAATGGTTACAGTCCAGCGTACCAAGTATTCATAAATAAGCCCACTAGTCTGCGATTCAAAATTGCCTTTGAATATACTTAAAACCCAGATATGTTTACCCGGCTATGCTGTCTACAATATGACCACAGCTGATGGACATTTGGGCTACAAAATTTATGTAAAAATCAGTGTAAACGTCTATTACCTGGGGTATGGCAGTATTCTCACAGACATTAACGCGCAATTTTTCTCCCATCCGAATCTATTTGACTGCAGCGTCTTAAGGACGTACGTCAGATGGTTTCCGTATAATTTGGTAAAACCCACACACTAAACCAGCAAAAAGTTGTTCAGTAATTTCTTTTGACGACATGAACAGTAAAGTGATATTTTTACGGAGCTATCAGCAAGTTGTTTAAAAAATTGCGGTAAAGTTTTCACTTTTTAGCGATTTTCAGTAATTTTTCGAATAATTTGTTGAAACCCGAAATATTTTTCACTGAATTTGTCAGCACTTCTGTTTTATTCGGTACATAAACATTATCCAGTAAAATATTGACTGATTGTTCGGCAAAATTGTACCAACATTACCGAACCTCGCCAAAAACTTACAAAACAGGTACAGCAAATCATCTGTCAAGTCGCCATTTTCAGAGGAAACTGCTGACTGATCAGTATTTTTTGACGTTTGGAGCGAACGGATTGCGGAGAGTTCGGTAACCGAATTGTTTTACTGTATTGATTACCGAACGGTTTGCTGTTCAAAACCCCAGCAAAATTTTACTGTACCCAGTAATTCAAATTAAGTGTGCAACTTTCTCTGGCTTTTCAATATAGTATTAACTCCTCTTCAAAGGCTTCGAAATACATAAAAACGAAAGCGTATTCGAAACTGATCGTTCGTATAAACTGTTTCCGCGAAACAATCGTTGAATGGTTGTAAAGGTTCCTTCTCCGCAAGTTTGTTTGTAATATCTAGCATGAGATCCTTTTCATTACACTCCTGATTCAGAGCGGCCGTAGTATGTGCTTCAGACAATAACTTCTGGGTAAACATTAGTTATTAGAATTCGTTGTCCGTTCCGAACCCATAAAATTTCTTAGAATTTTTATTACATAGAGAATTTTAGCATATTTGAACAAAAAAATGTCTTATTCAATTCAATAATACAATGTTTATTGCTTCAAACGGCAAAATTAATGATATGAGCATTTTTTCATGGATACAATAATTAACTTTTATCTCAATAAACATTTCCAGTTTGAATAATTTTACAATCATTGCAATAAAATATTTTTAGAAAAGAGAACGATGTTTGTTACTGAAATGGTTTTATTGAATTCAATAAATAAATGTATTTTCTTTCTAGCAATATTTTTTTCACTGAATAAAGTCCATATCATTAAAAAAACGATTATTTTATTGCATGATTGCAAAAAATGTAACGTAACTATAATAACAACTACCGGTGTAAAAACAGATTATTATTTTGGCAACCTATTTACCAACGACCGGTGCGAAAACGGGTGTCTAAATAAAATATTATCGTTTAGCGTAATCAAAATACACACGCATTTGCTTACGCACCGGTACTGATAGTCTTAATGGAAGAAATACGCATGTCAAATAATATTGCGAATCTTTTCTTAAATTCACATTGCGACTTTTCAGCCATGCGCCACCGTGCCGTGCGTTGAGTTACGCGCCCATCTAGTTTGCATCAGTGCGAGTGAGAAAACGTTTTGACGTTTGTTTTTGTTTCGATCAATGTTGCTTCAGAATCTTCATCGCGACGAAGCACGGTGAATATGAATCACCTGCATTCGTCTCACATCGTTCTTCGCTGTTATATTCAACTTGCTGTTGATATTCACCCACGAATGAAGCCAACTGCCAATCCGTGTTCATCCGAATGCCTTATCCATACACTCGTGCCTTGCTACTCATCGAGCGACCGAATGAACTGCACGAGGAAGCTAGGAAGTGAATGACGAATAAATCTTCAGCAAACCATTCTTCACCATAGCGATGATCGCTTACAACTATTGGCGAAGATGACTTCAATTTTATCTTCGCAGAATGATGGCTCGCGAAGAACTATATTTGTATTCTGATGCGTTGTACTGTTCGGAACAAGCCAATGCGCTACTGGTTCTTCAGTACAAAGCTATGGGTTAAATTACCAGCCGAATCAATGCAATATTTGTTAAATATAGTACAATCTTAATAGAAGCCTTGTGTGTCAAGTATTCAAAGGAGATTGAACCCATGTTTGGTGATAAAACTCGCAAAACAAAATTCTTTTGGATGAAGTTTTGATTTTAATCTGCACATGGTGTTATATCACAATAATTTAACCTATTGCGCATGTTTTGCTAGTATCACGACGAAATCGCGGTTGTTTAAAAATAAATTAGCTGTAGAATGAACAGTGTGTTGTGAGTGTAATATGGACAATACAAATATTACTTCTTGTTCCTCCATCGGGAAAGACTTGGCATAAAAAACGTGCTGTAATTATTTTACTCCATATTGTCGAGATCCTTAGATACCAACAAAAATATAAAATGGTTAAATTTCGATTTTTAATGCATTCCCTTTTAGGGATTAGCTATAATGATTACATTCACGAATTCAACAATGACTGCTAACTTTGTTAACTAGTGCTATAAAGATAGATTGATGTTTAAGGTGAGATTTTTTGTGGCGTTGTTAACATTAACAGTAGGTACCACAGCTTAATAAAAAAAATCTTTTAACGCAAATTTATTCATTAGGGGTCATACACTAATTACGTAAGGACATATGGGGGGAGTGGGTGTTTTAAAATATCTTACCAATTCTCACCATATCATAAAACATGCATGAAAAATGAAATCGATAAGAAAAATATTCTTCCCGTAAAAAAAGAAACTACTTCTTATTTGTGCCATGAACATTTTATATTTCAAACAAAATGAGCACATACTGTACATCATGGTCATGGAAACGCAGACCTCAAATTGAAATGTTTTGCAGCGACAGAATATGATTGTTAAATTAGTTATGGAATTTATTGTTGCCAACGTAAGGGGCGGCTTAATTGTCAATGGTTTTGGAGCAGCTACAGAAATTTCTTGACTCTTGGTGGTACATTGTTCTGATCGGGAACTGGAGTCACAATCTGCTTTACTAGTTAAGAAGTGTTGAGACCCTTCGTGTTGTTAGGCCAACATCCTTCTTTTCGAACTTTCGCTTCAAACCCGCAAGGTATATGAAAAATTTTCTGTCATGTGATTGTCAAAGAACTTGTTGACCGTATAGTTCCAGAGTGTGAACTGTATTTTACTTCAAGAAAATCGAAGATAGCCATGTCGGAACTATGCGTACGATAAGCGTTATAGTTGGAACTCCGAACAAATTCACACCAGAAGAGGTAATAAATTCTTCTGAGTTCTACTTCACAAAGAAATAGATTCAAAGGAAGTGGAATATACAGAAGCAAATTATGTGGAACAAATCGGAGTTTCTAAATATCTCCCAAAATTTATTCTGAAATTTCTACTGAGCGTGATTAGGATGCAAATGACATTTATGCAGATGATTATACACACACTTAGAAAAAATCGTATAAATTTAGGTCTCCTGATCCTTACATATACGTGCATCAAAAATGACTTAGTTTTACTTTTAATTTTACATGACATTGAATTTCGTAAATCATGTAATTTTGCTCCACATATGGCGTTTGTTCTGAATGACAGTAAGTGTAATTTTATGTCATTGCGCATGGAAAATATGTTTCATGTAAAATTAAATGGAACACGGTAATGTTTAATGTATAGTCATTTTGTGAATTATGGTTTGTTAAATTGTGTCATGTTTGCAATTACGTCAATGATAAAATTTATAATTTTTTGGTGTGTAGTTAAATTTTGTCCTGAGTTCTCTTTTAATAATTCAATAAGTATCGTTATCGCTATCGAATAATTTAATGAATTAACAATATGATTTTTAATTACACAAAGCATGATAAAATCTTATGTAGGGGGAGAGGGAGTTCACCAAAATCATACGAACTCTTATCTGGGGGGAGGGGGAGGTTGAATAGCTCTAAAAAAGCCTTACGTAATTAGTGTACGGCGGCCCCGAGCAGAATTTTTTCTATGATGAAAGGATTTTTCATTTTAAACATTTATAATTACCTTAAGCCGTTATAGCCAAATGTAGAATCTTACGCTTGGTCTCGTCTCCCCATGTTCCCCTACTCTATCGTCGGAGCAATTTACGTACATTTTTGAAATATGCTAGAAGTACCAAGTTCCAATGAATCTTACATTTAAGATTCACCCACTTAAAATAAACAACTTGATCAAATGTAGTAACTCAAGCTTCAAGATAATCAACATATTTCTGATCAAAACTAGTCGATTAAAAAAAAGCATTTCGCGGAACGCATTTTCACGCTAAACATTTTGCATTTATTTATAAAACTGTTATGAACACTTTTTCATTAAAAATTTTTCTGTTTAATATTCCAGTAGCACTGATTATGGCAAGCAAAGCTTATTTCCGTTCAACTTCATAGTATGTCATGACATGTAGAACACTTGAGCGATATTGGAAAATATTGATATTTTTAATGTCCATTTCTCAAATTATTTAGGCGCTTCTCCACAAAAGAAATTTTGAAGTTTTAGAAGAAAACTTTTGCCTTTAAAAATCTGGCCTAGAGGATTGATATGTCTTGACAATTGTTTATTTAAAAAACTTGTTTTGGCATTTTCAGGCCATGTTTTTCTAAAAAGTTGTATATTCTTTATGGAAAAAACAGTTTTCACTTTCAGGCACTTTATTCTAAGATGACGAAGTTCTAATAACTTTCCAATGAAAATAGTTTAGTGGTTGGTGTCCTTAAACATCTCATGCGCTCTAAAATATTTTTTAATATGTCCAGAGATTACATTTATGTTAAATAATAATTACTAAATTTATCTAAAAACGGTTTTAAAGTGTCACAGCACTGTAGAATAAAAAAAAGTCGATTTTCAATTTGGGTCATTCCATGCGAAGTGATCAAGGCACGTGTAATCGGACTCCACGGATTTGAACAAAATTTAGAGGAATTGTTCATCTAGGGTCAATATATAAAAACCCAAATTTTTGTGACAATTGAACCACCCCTCGGGTCATGGGAGCACCCCCCGTTTTGGCAAATTGCCAAAACCCTTGATTTTCTTTTGATCATATCTCCGGTTCTATTTACTCTAGAATCAAACCACAAGATGGCTTTTGAAGAAAATTGTTCAAGGAGTCTATAAAAAATATTATTTTTTGCCGATAGTGTTGCCAACTATGCAATTTTTTCAGTTAAATATTAAAAGTTAATTTTTCTCTCAATACGTATATTTTAATTTTGAAAATTTTAATGCCATCGCGTTCCTCTGATATTTTTACATAAAAAACACTTATCATCTCAATATAATATGAGCGCATCCTGAGATACACCGTTTTGAAGAGAAAAAACCGCAATTTCCCAAATAATATCGCAAGCGCACAACACTAAAAAACCAACTTGAGTATTCTGAGTTCAAACATAATTTTTCGTGAAGTAGACGAGAAATGATGAAAAACTACGTATTTGGTTTGCTTCTAGCAGATCAGGGTCGATTTTTATGACAGTTTGAAGATTTTCTCAATTTTGGCCAATAAAAATGGATCTTTATATGAGAAAATCGGAGCTTTTCCCTTCAAAACGGTATATCTCAGGGTGCGCTCATATTATATTGGGACGATAAGCGTTTTTTATGTAAAAATGTCTGAGGAACGCGATGGCATTAAAATTTTCAAAATTAAAACATACGTATTGAGAGAAAAATTAACTTTTAATATTTAACTGAAAAAATTGCATAGTTGGCAACACTGTCGGCAAAAAAATAATATTTTTTATAGACTCCTTGAACAATTTTCTTCAAAAGCCATCTTGTGGTTTGATTCTAGAGTAAATAGAACCGGAGATATGATCAAAAGAAAATCAAGGGTTTTGGCAATTTGCCAAAACGGGGGGTGCTCCCATGACCCGAGGGGTGGTTCAATTGACACAAAAATTTGGGTTTTTATAAATTGGCCCTAGATGAAAAATTCCTCTAAATTTTGTTCAAATCCGTGAAGGTCGATTTCAAGTTTGCATCTTTTTTTGATCACTTCGGGTGGAATGACCCATATTAATCAAAAATGGCTTTAGAATGTTAAAAATCATATACCAAAACATGGAAGACGAAAACAATACATAAATATTGAGATTTTCAATTCTACCGCAATTCCTCTTATGTATATCTCGTGTGTACTGAAAATTTTAACCGCGTTTTTCTCGAAGCCACTTTTTTTGAGCTGGCCGCAAATGTAACTCGAACAAATGATTTTTGAACGCTTGGAAATTTTCACAGTATATTCAAAATTGATTTCTCCAGCGACGTACGTAGGATTTTTTTATTGCTTAGCTTTTTTAATTAATTTTGTGTCGATTTTTATGACATGTTTGGCGTGCTCTACAGTGGTGTAGCCCCTTAATAGAATATATCCAAATTTTATTTCTTGATGTCATGTCAAGTGAAATATACATATTCAGCTTTTTTTCTGTAATGCTTTGTTGTACAACTTTATTGAAAACATGCTAGATTTTGCTGAAATTAAAACCATATTAGCTGCTATTTAAGCTAAAGAATAGTCTTTCATGGTGCAAAAACTTATGTTTACAAGCAACAATTGAAGTTTTATAGCACGCTACAAGTGCAATTTAAATGTTATGAGTGGCTATAAAAGTACGATAAAACCTCAATTGATACTAGGGTATAAGACTAACCGGTTCAGTTTTGGCAAAAGTTTAATATTTGCTATGTTTGGTTGAAATTGGAATGCATCGATTTGTCAAAAACTTGTGGCTTGATTATACTTCTATAGATATAGAAATTATATTATATAAGAGTATATCGTCTTAAGGTTGCTATTTGTTGTCATTAAACGTAGATTCAAGGAAACTATCACCCAGTGTTAATTCATCATTAGAAAAAAAGTTATTTGAAGTACCAATAGTCTAGTATGTAGATTCATAATTGTGTTGATTCGGTTTTCGCCCGCGAGACATCCGCAGATTTACAAATGTAATTGATTTGTTTTGCTTTGCTTACGCAGCTTTCCGTTTCAAATCTGATAAAAAACATCAGCAAATAATCATTATGTACTACTAATTGTTTATAGCAAAAGTCATCCTATTCCGAACATAGCAAGCATTTCTGCACCACTTCAGTCATGAAGCTCTGACCCTTCAATCAATGAACAAGAAATTTGTTTTTCTTGGTCGCAATGCAGGAGGAATGAAGAACGAAGAATCCTTAGCGAAGAATGGCTAGTGGCGATTATCACCTAAGCCATTCGTGTGCCGATCCGAACGATGCGTGAAGATGAACATTGCATGAATGGCTAAATTCAACAAACAACGATGCGAACAAGCAGCGAACAGCAGTCATCAGATTCGGATTTTTTGTATATTTGTATTATTCATTTTCGCTGATTCTGTGCTTTCGTGTGACGAACGGCGCAGCGTTATTCGAGGCATGGGTGAATGACACGACGAATATCGCATCGATGATGAACGAATGAACTAGTTCGGTGAAGAATATTTGCAACATTGGTTTCGATCGCACTCGTGTGTATCCCATATAGCAAGAACTCGACGAAATGCTAGATTCTCTCGAGATAGACAATATATGTAGCTAAAAAGTACTCAGTGACCCCCCCCCCCCTCTCCCCTTCATCGGTTCGCTCAGGTACACCCTCCCATCCTAACAGCATGCACAAAATCCACCTCGTGGCCATCTCCTTGGTGGAAGGAATACTTATGTCAAAATCGAATTCGTCGCTTACAATCACATTGAATGAATAGATAAGGGACCGTTCATAAACCACGTAGACCGAAATTTGAGAATTTTTAACCCCCCTCTCCCCTAGTAGACCTTAGTAGACTTTTCCCAAACCCCCCTCCCCACGCCAAAAGTCTACATAGACTTTAGATTTTTTTTTATTCGCGAGAAATGTGAAATTAGCCAGAAGCACTTTATAATGATGAATTAAAAATTAGCGTTGAGATTTATTTCAAGCTTTTTAAATATTAAAGAAAGGTCAATCAATTAATACCAATTCAGGGTGCTTTCTAACGTTTGTGTAGCGGAATACTTCTTTTCAAGGTTAGTCTCTCAAATATATGTAAAAAGATATATTGCTATAACTAGCTCAAATTTTGGTCGAAGAGCGACCTACACCAACAATGCGGAATTACTGAACACTTTTTGAGCCTTACTGGTGCATTCAAAATGGTTAAATTATAAGAAACAATTACAAAATAATACTGTCAATGTGTACTATCATCTAAACTAAAATAATAAACCAAACATGCACTCAAATTTCACTTTTCGTGAACAAATTTCAATATTTCTAAGATAATAATATAATCTAAATTGTCTTATTTGATTAAGGGAACGAAGCTATTTAAATCTTTCCAAAAATATTAATTTTTCTTATGTAATTAATAGCCGTATCACCTAAGAGTATTATCGCAAAGTATCAAAGTTTAACTCCGAATATTTTCGAAGATAAATATAGTAGAGCCGGTTTGCACGAAGTTGCGTAGGGTCAAGACCTAAAATTTAACGGGTGTTTAAAGATTTGAAATCAGTGTAAATGATTGCAAGAGAAACTGATTAACTCGAGTAAACACTTTGTTGTAGAAGTTTAACTACACTACTGCTTTAACCATCGAAATCAATAAATAAAAATAAAAAATTAATCCACTTTTTGTTAAAAATCGGGTATTTTGTTGTTACAATGCTAAACTTTGACCATTTTTTAACTTTTTATGGTTCATGCATTTAATGGTCCATGCATGTCTGCTAACTAGTGGTGTCTCAGATGATTTCACAGCAAAATCCTTCCGTCGAGAGGAATTTTAGGCGATCGTCTTTGGAACTTTCATTTTGTATTATTCCTAGATCAAAACTATACCAAAATATACGCAAGAAACAACACCGTGTGAGATAGTCCAAAAAAATCGTGGGTGCTGGGTTGAGTGGTCGCTTAACGAGTAGTTACCTCAATAGTGTACTAGCTTTGAAGTGTCTGTATAAATACTGAATAGACCGATATATAATTAGTAATACGAGAATAACAAAAAATAAAAGTCTACGTAGACTTTTTCAAAGACGCCATCGTAGACAAACGTAGACTTTTGCCAGACACCCCCCCCCCCCTTATGAGTCCACGTGGTTTATGAACGGCCCCTAGCGATTACTTCAGAATACTCTCCACCTTTCGTGGCCCACCCCACCTACCATGGCCACTTCCTTGGTGGGAGAAACACATGTCAAATACTATATACCCCTATCCCAAAACCATACCATGAACATCCATGAACGATTCTCAACATCTCATGTACTTTCGAATATAATGAAATAAATATTCAAACACTGGACCCCTTAATGATGTCTGATTGAGCTAAAGAATTGCATAGATTCCTTTTTCGATTTAATAAGTATTTTATGTAAGACTTTATGCGAAATTTTAAGATGACCATTTTTATTGATATTTTTCTCTTGAACAACCCTAGCTCTCCATACAAATTTTGGTTTTAATTTGTGAAGCCCCGTTCCAATTTTTTTCAAAAATTTCTTCACCAGAGGTTTCCTGGGACCGTAAACTTTCGCCATTTTTTTCATTCTGCGCCCAAAGAGTTTTTTATTTTGTTTCGCAGTGTTATGCTCATAATTTACGTGTGAATGCAAATGAATGTCGTACTCGTAGAAACAAAAGGGTATATTGAAAAACTACGTAACACGCACCCAGTACTCTTTTTTATTTTGTCTCGCAGTGTTATGCTCATAATTTATGTGTGAATGCAAATGAATGTCGTACTCGTAGAAACAAAAGGGTATATTCAAAAACCCTTGTTTTGCTGAACAGCAAGCCGAGATAAAACGCTTTTCATGATATACTTTTTCATTGAGCCATATGAATTAGACAACCTTGCTTTAGTATTTTTATAAAAGTAGTTTTAATTGCGTTCCGAAGTGCAAAGGCTTTTCCAACAGAAACGCAAATGGCACTGTTATATTTAATGGTTCATCCAACTTTTATGAGATATCCATTTCCAATATACTGAGGAGCTTTTTTGCTTAGTAAGGTTTTAACCTTAAGGTTATTCGTCTACACTGCAGAACTATTCCCCGCTGCCCTTTCTGTCATTCCACAACGAATTGCATCAATACACATAGTTTAAATATTTCTAGAAAAGATTGCGTTTTTATATTTTTGCGCCATTGCAACTACACTACTCAACATGCAAATTATCGAAAGTAACCCCATTTTGAAATAAAATGGACATATAGTCACTAATTACCAAATAGTCAAAAATACGGGCAAAAAGTACACACATAAATAATTGCATTACAGGTATACCTCGATAGTACGTACCGTCGTTAGTACGTACCCTCGATAGTACGTACATTTTGCCTCGATAGTACGTACATCTACAAAAAAAAGTTTTTTGATTTTGTAAACTTCAACAAAATTCGACACATTTTATTGAAGTTTTACGGGTTTCAAGTAACTTCTGCATACTTTAGAGAGGTTATGTCGGGGGTTCTGTGCTACTCAGAGTAGTTCTACGAACTCCAGCAAAGTATCCCAAAGTGCATCGTGAAAATCTATCAAGTATGAAAAACATGCTTCAAGCTTTAAGGACGTCCTACAGGTATCTTGAAAATCTTATAAACTTCGGGAGCTTCCTAACTTACAAAGAGATCCTTAGAACATCAGACAATTTGTACGAAATTCTCACCATTCAGTTTTTTGTCGAATTACAGAAAATCTCAATAAACTTTAAGGTTGACACTTCGAAGGTTGTATGAAACTTAGGAAATTACTTAAAACTTTTATTATTTTTATGCAATTAAGCAATTTCGATATATAACAGAGTGTTCATGATGTTCATGCATATTGTACCACACTCCAGGTAATTCTGCGAACTTCAAAAATCCTACAATATTGGGTGAAATCTTTTAAATCTCTGAAAAGTTCATGAAGCTTCAAGAATATTTAAAGGATTTCTGATATACCTTTCAAGCATCAAGGGGCACCTGCAAGTTTTACAAAATTCTTTCAAACTTTAAAGAAATTACTATGAACTTCAAGTAAATTTCCTGAAACTCACAGTTAACTAAAACAAAATTAGGAAAGTCTGAACTTCTGTACGGCATACCTCACAGGTATCACAGAAGTATCACTAGCTTCAAGGTTACCTGTAAAATTCAGAGAAATTTTCCGATGATCAAACAAGATTTTAGCAACTTTGAAGGTATACTATCTATCATATCTATATTTTCAAATACTATGTACATAAAATGTGAGCACTAAATTCCTTACATTTTAGGATATAGGGGAGACCGATGGTAGTTGGCGGTGTTTTCAGTTTTATTTTTCTAGCGCTTTGATTTTGGTAAATCTTGCAAAATAGAACACGTTGCATGAAAGGGCAGACTGTTGGCAACATCTCTGAATTTTATGAAAATGTTTGATACGTTGTCTTCATTTCTAGAGACAAAAATATGTGACGCGGAAAAGCCGCCAACTTACCCCAGCCTCGGGGTAAGTTGGCGGTATGTATGGGGTAAGTTGGTGGAATAAAAATAAGCAATAAAATGGAAATTCGATTACATCAGTAGTCCTTATGAAATGTACCGATTGTCTTCTCAATAAAACTGTATATTATTCGACACTTTTCATTATATTTCAGTCTCAATACCCCATCATTTTGACTTCGAAGTGTACTCCATATTCAAAAGCAAATTTTCGAAATTATTCATGCGATTGGCCGAAATAATTATTCCCTGCTTTGACGAGAGACACAAGAAAAAGTTTCTCTTACTTTGGAGTGAATTCCAGAAATGAAAATATTTGATGACTATTTTTGCACTGTAAATAGTACCGCCAACTTGCCCCGTGTACGTCACCACCAACTTACCCCAACAGCACATTTTATAAACATTGATTTAAAACATTACTTTTGTGTATGGATAAGTGTAATATCTATGCGGATAGTGCAAGCTCTTTTGACGCACTCAGGGCCGTCGAGAGCCGCGTCGGGCCCCAAGGCTTGTATTACTGCCGAACCCTTTTAAACCTAAGCCCTCTAGTTCAGTATGTGAGTCCGTGATTTCTATTAGTCTCCGGTTGACTCATATTGCCACATCCACAGATAGCGTGCCAGACATGTGAATTTCGATAGCTTCTTATTCCGTGGTATACGAATCGGGTAAAATTGCCATAGCTTTTTCAATTTGTTGAATCAGGAATCAGTATCATCAAGCTCAAATGGTACGTTCCTCATGTTGATCGGAGATTTGTGCCTTGCCATGAATTGTCTTTTCATGATTTCCCTGATGGGAAGGATTGGGAAGTGGTAAGGTTAGGGATACGGAATATACCCAAGATACCAAGAAGCATTATTTAATGACATTAGGGCATTGCAATTTTTTTTTTTTTTTGAAAAAAAGTGGCAGCATAGTATATTTAATAGTAAATCGAAGTTAATCGCTCGGTAGGTCGTTTCTCCTGTTGTGTTATGTGTTGGTAGGCAAAAATATCGTTGGAATAGTGTAATTGGACGTAGTGATTTTATCGTCACATCACAATTATTTTACTATGTATGTGCGCGACTCGAGCGAGCTACCAAAAAAATGTTCCCACTTAGCATCGACAGCGCCATCTGAACTTGACTAGTTGATGCAACGATTTCACTGATTCCCAGTTAAACTCATTCCGGAACCGGTTCGGATATCTGAATGGAGTCAGCACCCGGTCAAAAAAAAATGCGGACGGAGATCGTCAGGCGATTTAAATAATTTGACGTTAGACTCAACTCGCCTGTGCTAATTGCCCCTAGGAACAAATGCTATTTGCGAATGCGATTTAAAGGCAATTTCAATACTTAGACAACAAATTTTCTGGCGGCTGCAATGGACTTGGTTGTTTTTTGCATTTTTCAAATATGGCGGTTAGTGTTATCCACATTATTTATATTATTTATCTTATTAATTCAATAATTTTTTTATTGTTTTATTCATGTTATTTGTTTCGTTTGTTTTAATCATTTTATTAAATTGTTAGTTTTTCCCAGTTCATATATTGTTCAGTTTCTTCATTTTATTAATTCGGTTTAGTCAGTTCTTTTAGTTTTTGGATGACAGTTAGTTAGCTTGAAACAATTTAGTTTACTCTCTTAATTTCATAACTTTTTTAATATTGTCTGATTTTCATTTGAGCTAATTTGATTTGTTTTATTAATTTGATTTATATGGATCATTCTATCCATTTTATAAATAACTTTTTTTTTGCTTCATAATTGTTTAGATTTTTGGTTTGTGTTGTTATTGTTTTTTAATTTATTCAGTTTATTATACGTGTTATACGTGCAGGACTCGAGGCTGTGCTTGTCTCACATATAGTTGCTTGCCAGCTTTGCGTGCGTTTGGCAATTTAATGAATAATACAATTATATGTATGAGAGGTGTCTCATCCCACTGATGGGTGGATTAAATCGGTTTTATGTATACATGTGTGTATATATGTGTATGTGTTTATGTGTGTATATGTACACATAAATGTTCAAAAACTGGTTGCATTATACACGGGATTGTTTTGTAGTGTACACATATAATCTATTAATGTGAAAAACTGATACTTCTGGATAGAAGTCAGATCTTCCTCCAATTACAGCTCCTTGGAGATCTCCAATGGAACAACTTACACAAGTCCAACAGGCAGTGACACCAGACTAGGAGAAACGGAAGCGCTGAGGAAAACACGGAGTCTATCGGTTCTTTTTTATTATTTCCCCTTTTCTTTCTTAAATAAGCAGGAATTCAAGATATGTGGATGAGAGTTAAAGGAGACATAAATGGGAGATAGGAATGAAGACAGAAAACTGAAAAAATGGTAAGTACACATGTGTTATGTTATATATACAAATTGAACCATTATAATAAATACGCGTCGATTTCCTGCTTAAATGGAATCGAAAGTTTTACTGTAATGTTACAATCCAATTGATACAAACATTACAGTAAGGCGGGGCTAGTTGATGGAACGATGACCTCGGAACATGTCTGGCACTGTACACGAAATGGGTCATCGGAAAGTCAATTGAGCTAACACCTTCCTAAATCCGTGAACCAAGTTATTTGCATGAATGTTTAAATACATGCAAACATCTTTTTTCTGTAAATCACTACCAGCTAGTGGGAGATAGGAAGGTTAACACACACACACACATTAGGGCATTGCAAAATTTTTTTTTTTGAATTCTCAAAGGCCCCCCCTCTCACATTGTGACAAATGTCAAAGTAAGCTCAGATGCCAAATTTCACATCATTTGGACAATTCTAGGCTCCCGCTTGAAATTTTTGAAATTGGTGCTATGGGAAAATATGGAGGAAAAATATATTAAATGCTACAACGTTTGAAGTCGCAATCAGAAAATTACAATTTATACCTCTTTTTAAAGGAAATAAACTTAGTATTTGAATGGAGCTATTTCTGTTTCTAGAAAAATAAGTAAAAGTGGGGTACTGGGTCATTTTGGCCCCAAAATTCCCTATTTTGAATAATTTTTCTGCTCCATCATGCAAATCATACATATTTTGCAGTTTTCTAATGTGAAAAAATTAAAGGGTTGTGTACAGGACACGACCACGGTGACATTAAAAATGTAGCTTTTTTTAAGAGCGTGCAAATGAATTTTATCTATCACACATATCGACTCACGTTCTTGTTCACTCGCCTGTTTTCATATGTTACAATTTGCTATATACCCTCCCCATCAAAACATAATTTATTGAAGGTCTTTTAACGGTAATCTATTAATTAATCAAGTATCTCACTAGGTGATTGGCATTATTTGGCTGATCCATCTAATAAAAATAGGCTGGTCTGTCCAGAAAATATATTCAAAAGAAAAGTTCCATATTGAGAGCTGTGATGAGGAAGCCCACGCCCGCCAACGGAAATATACAGATTCTCCATGAAATATGAAATTTCATTTTCCATTTAAATTTTCAATAATGTACTAATGAACTTCAGTAAACAATCTTAAGTTTTAGTATTTCTTGATCGATTAGTGGTGGAAAAAATGAAATTATTTGATAAATTACATTGTTATGCAACGGGTTTTTATGCTATCTTGGTGACATTTTTCTTGTTGCTAATTATTAAAACGTGTTATAACTCTGTAGTGTAAACATTGTATTATTAAACCAATTCTGCAGCGTTTTATGTTATATAGGTGTTTTATGTGGTAATAGGACTGACATAATTATATCTTCAGTACAGCAGTTTGTTTCATAATTTAAAACAGATTTATTTTAAAATTTAAATTAGTATCCCCAACCGTTCTATTTGTTGTATACTTTAAAACACAATTAGAACTGTGTTTTAAATACATAGGGTAGGACAGATATTCTGACTGGATAAACTGGGAAAACAATTTTAAGTCCAGTAACACTTAAGACATGGCTTGAATTTGAATCGAAAAAGAACACCAGCTTCAACTGCTGCTGGGACGGTAAGTTCTGTTTTAAAATTTTCCGATGTGTGCAGTACGAAACAAAAAGTTAGAAAACAAAAAGTTCTGCTGGGAATGTGATTGTTTCCGATGCAATTACACTCAGATTTTTCACGCAGGGGATACAGGCCGTGTAAATGAAAACCGCGTAAATTATAAAAAAACGCGTTAATGAAAACCGCGTAAATTTCAAAATCCGCGTAAAAAAAACCTGAATGTACTCTCCTATATAAAATACTACGCTGCTGAACAGTGCAATAACTACAGAAGCACGCTGTCAGATGCCTTACTGATAAAAAAACATAACCGAAATATGAAACATGAAAACCAATAGGCTCTTTACCCTACGCAGCTAGAAAACGCCGTAAAAATGGTTTAACAAGTTACAACGCACACGCATGCATAAAAATAAATATATTTTTTTCAAACGCAACACTCTTAAGCAGCACACACCGTATTGAATTAAATCCAAACCACCCCGCCCACCCACTTTGCAAATCATTCTGTGACACAGTGCTGGTACCCGAAAAATCCGCACACGGCCACCGCTGCCGAAAATGCATAGCGTCTACCGCTTATTGTAGTGCCCAGATACTACAGCCATGATCTTACCCGTCCGACATAAGAACAAAAACTGATTCAAACGGGTACGCGTCACCTCTATTTATAAACTAACCGTATATGGTTTAGTCACTTAGGTGCGAGTGTGTGCAAATGCCAACGTTACCGAAAATCGATAGCGCTTATTGCATCGCCCGGAGATGATGTTGCTCGTATGGGATAAGAGCAACAACTGATTTAAACGGACATGCGTTGCTTCTATTTATGACTTTTCGTGTTTCATTGAGCAACTAAGCTGCCCTCTCTTGACGGCTGTGTCTGAGAAATCTGCCTCACGAATGATAATTTTTCCGTTTTTCGTGAACTTTTTAATTTTACCAATTTCCAAAAGTCTACTTTTATTGGGGAGATATTAAATTATTACCGATATTTAAGTTAGGTGTTTCTGAATCGGTTGGTGTATGAATGATTAAAATCCACCTAGTAATATCGGAGTTATAAGCGTGCAAACCTTACATAGTTTCGTTACATGGGAGATAGTTTAGATTTTAGAATGACACCTAGCCCCAGATAGTGGAGTAAGACATTTTACATTTCTTATAAAAGAAATGTATAGAATTCGCTCAAAGTTTCAAGATTTTTTCCGAGGCCCGGAGGGCCGAGTCTTATATACCAATCGACTCAGCTCGACGATTTGGGACAATGTCTGTGTGTGTGTCTGTGTGTGTGTGTATCTAACGGACAAATTCTCATTCGTGTTTCTCAGCAATGGCTGAACCGATCTTATCCAAACCAATTTTAAATGAAAGAACTAAAAAACAGTATGAACGCTATTAATTTGTTTTTGATTCTGATGTTTAGTTTCCAAGATATGAATGTTTGAATGCGTAAAAATGGCGTTTTTTGCAGTTTTTTTTTAAATTATCTGCCGAAATTGACAACATAGATTGAATGTTTTTAGATAGCTTTAACGAATACCTTTTGAACAAGCTTTAGATTGTTGAAATCGGACTATTATCAAAAGAGATATTTAACATTAAATGCGGACGAAAGATTTTTATCATTTCCCATTGCCAGAAATATGACCAAAAACATGTAATCTATTATTAACGCCAAAACGGCTTATTTTAGGTCAATAGTATCTTCGGAGAATTTAATGGAGGAAATATGCCCTTTCTTTCGGTATTGTGCTTTTGCTGATTAATCCCCCTATGAGTGAGATATTTTCACAAATTTTCTTGGAAGTGATTATATCGAAATGATGCCTTCAGCAAATTTGTAGCTCTTACTTTTGCGAATAACTTTACTGAAGACTTCAAATATCTATTTTGAATACTTTAAAAGTTATGGCTTGTTGTTTGTGGATTACTCTTTGTCGCCTATTTATTGTTCAATATAGAAATAATCCATTGAAATAAGCCAAACATTATTACGACAAATCGAATTTTGTATTTCATTTTTCTGTCTACAACCGCTAGAAATAATCACCGAACACTTCCAAGTTGTCTGGAAGGAACTTGATAACTTATCAGTGCAAAAATGTTCATTTCTGCGAACCTTCTGACTGCAATTTTTCTAACTAATGACCATCGGATCGATCTGAAACATATCGGAAAATGAAAAGCGAAATAAATAACTCCAAGCAACGGCGTAGCCCAGAGAAGGTTTTGGGGATGAACACCATACAACGCCCCCCCCCCCTCCCCACCACACCCAACAACAAAAATTGGATTGAAGTTGAAAATTAATTGATGCAGACTGATTTAATTCAAAATTACAATAACAAATATCTAATCCGTACATTGATAACCTGTTGTTGTAAACATCATGAGGACTTTTGATAAATTGTCGGAATGGGGTCCTGAAATGTAACTGATCTATTGGTCTTGATTTCACAGTTGTCTAATAGCATCAATATCAAATTCCTGCCTGAAAACATTCCAATAGAAAATTCCAGAGTTCTGTAATCAATCATAATCCTCAGATTTCTTTTCAAATTGAGATCGATTTTGTAGAGATGTACTGTAATAAGGGTCTTTATTTAATAGAAAGCGAAGTTAAAATTGATTTAATGTCTATGAAACATAGAACTGCTCACCAAAACATTGCATAACTTTCAACATTTGCTAAAAATGTTCTTGCCTTTCTCAATTACTCTAAAATTCGTCAATCTAATCCCGACCCGGAGGGCCGAGTGTCATATGCCAATCGACTCAGTTCGTCGAGATCGGAAAATGTCTGTGTGTACGTATATGTCTGTATGCGTGTATGTGTATATGTGGAAAAAAATTTGACCTCTGTTTCTCAGAGATGGCTAGACCGATTTGCACAAAGTTAGTCTCAAATGAAAAATACAACCTTCCCATCGGCTGCTATTGAATTTTCTATTGATTGGACTTCCGGTTCCGGAGTTACGAGTTGAAGAGTGCAATCACACAGCAAATTCCCATATAAACTGAAATGAAAATTTTTCAAAATCAAATTTGTATTTTGGATGCCAAATGACTTTAAAATGCATGAATCATTAAAATACATGACAAAAATTGACTTTTTTGGACTTTGGTACATTTTTGCTTTTTTCATATAGAAAGGTTATGCAATCACTCTAAAAATCGTCAATCATACCGGCCCGGAGAGAATATGCAGTGAGGAGTTGCTACTTTAAAATTCAAACTAGTTTAAAATTTCTTAACAAGTTGAAAATTTTCGGCAGGACCCGGATCTCCCGGATCTTTCTCCATAATCCGCCGCTGGTTTCAAGCGATGTTTCAGTATCACATAGTATCTCAAGATCGTGGCTGTCGATCCGTTGTGTGTATGTGCAAATCGTACTGAACATGTAATATTCATTTCCACCATTGTATTGAACATAACCAGCCAAGGAATCGTAGTCTGGACAAATGAGAAAAGCACAATTGCACCACTAGGTGGATTAAAACAGGTTTTTATTTTGGGAATGCGTCGAGTTTAGACGAAAACGTAATATGATTAATAACGAGGATAACTCTTTCCGAATGTAGAGAGAAATTTATGAAAAATGACGATTTCCATTTGACTCTAGCAGGTCTTGATCGATTTTGATGAGCATTTGATTTTTGTTGTATGACCAATTATATGTATAGGTCAAATGTTCAAAAACAGTAATTTAAGGTCAAGATAGCATCATTTTGAAACCGCCAATTTCGGAGGTTTAGTATCTTTAACGAGTTTTACAAACGTTAAACAGCGCATCATTTAATAAAATAATTTTGACGGTATATCGTCCAAGAAGTATTTATGGTGAATTTTCTCGGATTAATATTCATGACAAGTCTCAACAAATTCGCTTAAGACACGAACTCTGTTACTATTTTCTGAAAAATTAATTCTGCATAATTTTATAACTTCAAAAATTACGGTTTAGGAATTATGCCGTTTGGACAGTAAGATCGATTTTCACCAAACCCCCACCAAACCGAATTTCTGGCTACGCCGCTGACTTCCAGTAAGTAAAAACAAAGTCGTTCTACACTCGTTCACAAGAAACGTCTTCGAATGCTGAATATCTATTATAATACATTAAAACCCCGATTTTATCAGCCAAATATGAACATCTGTTTGATGGGCTCTAGCAGACGAACAAGACAGAATTCGAGTAAATCCTTTCTTGAGCATGTTTTCCTTATCATGGAGATGGAAATATGTAAAGTAAAAAGTTCATCATAATCAGAAATAGTTATCAGACTACATCAAGGGACGGGAAGAATATTTTAACAGCTTCAGTTTATTATAAAGAAAAAAATTGCCCGATTTAGTCAATGTACCCATTTTGTCAGCCTAAAATACACCATGAGACTGATAAAAATGGGTCTTTATTGCATGTATTATTCACTGTGTTTCACATTAATAGGTATATTTCACCTTTGGGGATTTTTTATTGCATCGAACTACAACAATTTTTAGGTAGTTTTCAAGGGGTTCTTCCAAAATTTGGCGAACCTATTCCAATTCGTATACCAATTAATCGATATACTTAACGGTTTATATGTTGCAGATAGAGAAAATACTGAAATTTTCAGCTTTTTCCTACACAATATTACGAAAGCAATTTTTCCTAATAAGTTTGTGAAAATTATAAACTATTTGAAATTTTTAAATAGATTTATTTTTTATTTAACCGTGATTTTTTAATAAATAGTGACCATCGCTTCACAACGTAGTCTATTTTTCATGGCTTACGGTGAGCACGATCTCTCGAATTGCTGAACTGAAAATTATGGAATAGAAATTAATTTTTAGTATTCTTTACAGATTTAACTCGCCGCGCAGATAGCTCTGAATTAGACCCGCTGGTGCCCTAAGACGATTTCGCTAGATTTTCAGAGCACTGTGCACCCAGTGCATTAACGCAGGTGACGGAAGGTTATCGAAAAGTTTTGTGAAAATGAAAATGCCAGTAATGATGATGATTTTCCCAAACGGTTCGTTTTCGAGAGGTTTTTATTTGTTCTTTGGCATTAGGATTAGCGATAATAATTCAAATCAAATCAAATCACTGGGGAGTGGGCGTAGCGTATTGGTAAATCGATTGCCTTGTACGCAGCGCACCTGGGTTCGGGTCCCGACCCCGCACATAGGGTTAGAAATTTTTCCTAAGAGATTTTTCTAACCCGAAGAGGCGAATGACCTTAAGGTTAAAACCTCTATAATTGAAATAAAAAAAAAAAAAAAAAAAAATTCAAATCAAGGATACTACTGGGAAGTCACCTTTAGAAAAAGTCGATGTCGAAGTAAAATTTGGAACTATGCACGCATGCACTTCAGAGATAGCGTGATATCAGGAGCTGCGATTTCATTAAATTTTCTTAGTTCTCAGTCGCGTTGGAAATTTGAGTAAAGTATAAACTTCAAATCGATTCAAAAAAAATTCGATTTTTTTGGCTCAGTACAATATATAAATTCAGTTTTCCCACCACAATTTAGATATTTTATTTTATGGGCCATTTTTTCGCTTTCCCATTGATTTGGTTTGAGATTTCTAGCACTGATGTTGTCCTATGCTGATTTGAGCGATTCTCTGAGTCCTGCCACTATCCCATGTAGTATGTGTTATCAAAAACATCGCGAAGCATCACGTTCTAAATGTTCTCAAACGATATAATATCCGAAGAGAGTGATAAGAGTTATAAGAAATGTCTCATCACACTGTTAGGTGGATTAAAAGCGTTTTTAATGTCAAAAATATCAGAAATCGAACGGAACCTTTTTTACTTTTGTCAGAATACGAGAAGTTGGGGTTATTGAGCCTTTTGTCATTCATATTAAATTTTATTTTTTTTTTTTTTTTTTTTTCACTCAATTTTAATAAATTGTACCTTGTTGAACTTGAAAAATCTTTAGGAACAAAATAAAAATAGATTCGTTTTCGGTAAAATTCAGAAAAATAAACAACTAATATTGCTCATTCTGTTATTCATAGTTACCTGACGAATAGAAAGCAATTTGTATCTGTGGATGGTGAACGTAGTAGCCTTGCTCCCGTTGGAATCGGTGTCCCTCAAGGTAGTAATATAGGACTTTTGTTATTTCTGTTGGATATTAATGACCTAGGTAACTTAAGGCTTACTGGAACTCCTAGACTGATGTCAATACTATTATTAACTCGATCGATAACGATCTAAGGGTTCTCGACCAATATTTTAAAGCAAATTTATTATCACTAAACCTTTCTAAAACTAAGTACATGATCATCCGATCCATACGGAAAACTTTACCAACACATCATAATCCCAAACTTAGAGATTGTACAATTGAAAATGCGGACTGTTTCAAATATTTGGGTATACACTTAGATCCTACGTTATCCTGGACACACCATATAAAATTTGTCGAAAAGCGTGTTGCATCATCTTGTGGTATTTTGTGGAGAGTTAAAGCGTTTGTTCCCCAGCGAGCTCTGTTGAACTACTACATTTCATACATTCATTCACAACTTAACTACTTAGTATCGGTATGGGGGCGAGCAACGAGCTTTCATCTTAAAAAGCTACCAACACTACAAAACAGATCCCTGAAAATTATATTTAAAAAACCACTTTTATATTCGACTTTGTTGTTATACTCTGAAAGTGCCCACAATATTTTACCCATAGCCCACTTATGTGACGTACAAACACTATTATTCATACACGACAATCTACATAACTCCATCGCGCAGCATAATATACATTTTTCAACTTTAACACATTCTCGTTCAACACGCCGAAATAGTAACTTGCAACGCATTCGAGCAGTTACAAACCTTGGCTAAAAGCGGATTCTTTTAATAGGTCCTACCAAATTTAATGCACTTCCACTTGACATGCATAGAATCGACAATCGTACCATCTTCAAGGCTAGATTGAAACAGTACTTTAAACACAGGCTTAACGAAATATTTAATTGATGATATTGTTTTGTAATTTAATGTAAACATCCGTCAGCAGTATTTAACTTTAATTTAATTAATAATGTGGATCCCTTAACAGGAAATCTATTTCCACTGGGATTCCACCATAGTTAATTATCATAACTTAATTGCATATCAATAAATGTCTGTCTCAGCTCAGTTTGTTTTATTTGTTTTGTTTGTTTTTGTTGTCATTGTTCATGGGCTGAGACAAGTTGCGTCCACTACCAGGGGGCTCTTGTATAAGTTCTTTGGTGTGGGAGAGTGTGGTGGGCAATTGAAAAAAACCATAATATCCCTTTCCTTTTCTTTCGCGATCTACGTTCGGGCCTGGACGGCGCCGATATTGATCAATAAACACTTTAGAATTTCCAGGAGTTGCACATTGAAAGATGTTTCGCTACTCCCAGGCATTAATTATCTACTGATTCCCTGTGCAGCTTCGGCTTGGTACTGGTGTAACGACACAAAACAATAAAATTATTCTGCACCCCCAGAAGGATGCTGAACGATCTGCAGGTGATACAATAGCTGGAATAATACTCCAAACCCCCGGAGGGATTTAGAATTTTTATTTTAACGGTGAGCATATTCCGTCATCCATTTTAATCGCCGGTTAATTAAGGTCAGTCTACCTTCTCATCTCGCCCAGAATATAAACTAAAAATCGTTCCGCTATAGATACACGGCAAAAACAACTGCAGACGAATTGTGTTGCTATTTGTACTGTAAGACCAGCTACTCGGGAAGTGAAACAATTACGAAATGTACAGATTGTGCTCAATCTGGGAGAAGTTAACGCCCTGCAAATGCACCACATCAAACAATCAACACAGTCGTTTGTTTCCCGGAACAACGTGCAGAACACCAAGGAACGCTGCCACGTTAACAACATCATCTCCGCAGGGCTCTAGAGAGATGTGCTTACACGAATTATCTCCACACGCCCCACGTGATTAACATATGTATGTCAAGATACGGAGAAGTGGATTACATAAGAGCTGTAACTTCGCATTTTCCCGGGTATCCCTAACGTTGTTTTTGTGTGGTGAGAATGCTCTTGTCCAAACCATCTTTTTCATACGTCACAATTTTATGCGGATCAACCGAAAATGGGACGTTTCATCAAACAATACTGGTTATGCAACCATGGTAGATTCTTATGCACGAATTCTACAAAAAGACACTGCACCACGTAAAACTTCGTGCAAAAGCAGCTAAGAAAAGTTCACCTACTGTAACCTTCAACAGCATACCGTTATCTTATGCCAAACCACAAACGGCTACAAAACCAATATCTACGGATCTGACAGGAGTAAATATTCACTCAGCAACAATCACGCCCAGTGTCTCCAAGCCAACAACCAGCACCATCAGCAAAGGGGCGAATGTAGAAGAGGACGGATGCGTTTGTCCGTGCCCTCGCATTTCTGTTTGACACTTTCTTCGAAAATACTTTGAATTAGCTTCTCAATATTTTGTAGTGTATTCCGTCGATTCAAGCAATAAAACTCGTTTTATAAACTTGTGCACAACGTAGACAACTCCCTTGAGAACATTTGTTTTAACAAATGTCAACTATCAAATAAAGTTTTCATTTTTTACGCTTTTATTATATAACAATTTAATAAGGCGAATGATTACAAAGAAATTACTGTTGCTTTTTTTATTGCTCTTCTATGAAAACCGGATGTGTTTGCCTATCTTCCGGGTAAAAACGCGGGCCCCCTAATACGTCCCGGACCCCAGCGCAATTGCCCTGGCTGCCTCCCTCTCTTATCGGGCCTGGACGCACTATTCAAAAATATAATCATTCGGGGAATAGATTAAAAACCACCTTAAATAACACAAAATGTTTAAAATTAAGAAAATTTACAAAGTATGCTCAAAAACACAATATCACCCACAGCTTATACAAAACAAAATGTTTTTCAACAAGAACACATTGGATAATGCGTTTCATAGTACTTGAGGTTCACGACGAGAGACGGCGCTTTATGACTAATAGAAACGGAGAAAAGGGGATTCCGCCAACTTACCCCAACCGCCAACTAGCCCCGGGCTCCCCTACACTGTTTTGAATGGAATGGGAAAGCTTCGGATCAAGCACGCCAAGTGGCTTCGATGGAGGCTCGTATGACTCACAGAACTGGACAAACGCAGCTAAACGAGCGTTTTTCCTCCATACCTCTTATGTGAATATTGTGCGAGTGATTAGAAAAAGTATTCAGCATATTGGCGTGGTTCAAGGATTAAGGTAGAATCCCCACGGTAGCGATCATTTTCCTATCTTGATTTCAATTGCTAACGGTTCAGGACCATCAGAAACAATCAATGTCTCGTATGAAAACCGTCAGTCGGCTACCGCTACCGTGCAGTGTTTGCTGTTATATCGTCGTTTAACTTTCTTGTTTAATTGTGTTATAGATAACAAATTGGAAAAAAATGTACCAAAATACAGAAGAAGAAACTGTTTGTTCGGAATTTTAATGCGTAAATGAGTTTGCTAAAGTGCAGCCAACGTTTTGAGTGAAATAGTGTCACCGATTCTTTGCTTACGCAGTGCAACAAAAAACCCGTACCTATTTGTTGCAGTTGTTTTTCTTTGTCTGGCCCAAGTGCCTGCGGTGTGAGAAAAAGTGGCAATAGGGCAAACACCGATCATTCATGACGTCGGTCAATTGCAATGTGTGTGCTTCCAAAATTGTGTCTGATAGTGATCGGATCTCTTGCTTTGGCGGATGTGAGCGAATTCTTCATGTGAAGTGCTCGGATTTGTACACGGTTGCTGTTAGTGCGATAAAGGAAAATGTAGCACTGGTGTATATGTGTTCTTCATGCAGGAGTGAGCAGAATCGCCTAAACGATCTCAAAAAACTACAAGGGGCAGCCCTATGGGGTTGCACAAACGGTAGACGTAGGACTATACTACTTAATGTAAAATATTTATTTTCTTAGTACATTTAGAGTTATTAATAAATCAAATATATTTCTTACGTACAGTTTAAGCACAGTCAATCAACATCGAATGTTACATATTGAACTTAACCTTACTGGTTATCAGGTTATTTCATTTGTAGTAGGTGATTGAGAAGATCAGAAGAAAGAAGACAGAAATCCGTGACCGAACTAATATCTCGACCTAAATTTTTATAGCACAATATCAGCCTTTAAAAATTGCACAAACTTTTCGATTGTGTGTGATAAAAAAATCCCGGACCAGCAAAGAAAAATCAAATTTTAGACAATATAATCACATTTCATGTATAGACCAAGCTTTCTAGTTATATTTTGCCATTATAGTAACTTTCCTAAAGTACGCATATCATATATCAAAACTATAAATATACAAGAAGCGAAATCAATTTTATATAGGAACTTAGATGCGTTTTTGCAACGGATTTTCAGTGTATTCATTCATAAATAGGCTTAATAAACTAATAAAACTTGGAGGCCGAATGTACAAGCGATTTTGTGTACGAATAATTGTGTTCGAGATTGTACATAAAAGTGTGCTAGAAACGAGCACAAGACAAAAGAAAGCATAGTGTACTAAGTAGTGTACTGAGTAGCGTACCTCCACAGCCAGTGTAATGGACTTCTAACTCAGCAACACTGGCTGAGAAAACACACAGCGCAGTGATGTGCTCCGCCTGCCGTTCAACATGAAACTGAGCTTGTCCGGCCAAATCCGTTCTTTAAACAGTCGATGATGACGTCATTCATAGAAGCGTAGCGCGCTAGGTACACAAATCTGTCGTGCTGAACTTGGGAAGCGCTATCTTCTGTGTGTAAATTCGCGATATTTTGATTAGGCTATACATTGTTTAAATTTTTATTGCTATGATATCAAAAATCGTTGGGTTTATCTATTGGAAATAAAAGAATTCGAGCATGTGTGGGTGAAAGTACATGTTAAAGACGAAACTCACGTTTTCGCTTCGGTGTATTTTCCTCCAAATTTTGCTCGAAAAACGACTTACGAAAAGTTTTATCATGCTGCTGAATGCATTATTAATAGTCTTTCCCCGCACGTAAAAGTTCACATATACGGCGATTCCAATCAACGCGGTATTGATTTCATACCAGATGCTGATAATGAGAGCATCCTACTTCCTGTTATAGGGGAAAATGAAACATTGCAGTTCATTTGCGATAAATCTGCCATTTTAAGCCTTAATCAAATAAATCACATAAGAAATCAGCGGCATTGTTATTTAGATTTATTAATGACGAATATAGACGAAGGCTTCTGTGTAACGGAATCACTTACTCCCTTGTGGAAGAATGAAGCTTATCATACAGCCATTGAGTTTTCTATATTCTTGCATGTTAACGACATACCTGGTGATAGTGAATTTGAGGAGGTATTTGATTACGAGTCCGCTAACTATGAAAGCTTG
Organism: Topomyia yanbarensis; assembly: GCF_030247195.1. NCBI lineage: Eukaryota > Metazoa > Arthropoda > Insecta > Diptera > Culicidae > Topomyia > Topomyia yanbarensis. The sequence continues at coordinate 126,453,739 of NC_080670.1, read as the reverse complement.
AGGCAAAAAATTAATGCTATAAACTGGCAAATGATTTTAAGAAATGAAGAAAATGTTGAAGCTGCCGTAGACATCTTTGTCGTGACGTTTGGAAGCCATTTTGTGTCTTATAAGTATTGGCAGTCGATCCGCTCGCTTTAAATTTATAATACAGAATGAATCCGAAACTCGATTCGAAGCTTAGGGAAGTAACGAGCACATATATAAATTCTCTTCTCTCTTACAATCGTGCTATGCCATCATCCCTCTCTCTCTCTCAATCGTGCCCGTCTGCGGGAACTTCGGCAACCTTCGTTTTTCATTCATTTTCGACGCCGCTAGCAAATGCGTTCGTCTCTTAGCGGGACATCGTTCGTGTACAAGATTGCTCTCCTGCTTGTTCTCTTCCTTCTTGTTTTTCAACTTCCGGAAACAATGCGTTCGTCGTGTGCTTAATGAAAGTTGCGTTTCGTTTACACTGAATAAAAACTAACTATTGAATGAATTTCGCTCTGTTCACCGCGAGAATATATCAGATAATCACCTAATTGTTATATAGTTTGCTTCGCATTAGATTTTTCACGTCATATACCCCACTCTGTTACATAGTTTGATTTGTATTATGTTTTTCACGTCATATACCCCACAATATTCCCCTTCTCTACTCTTGTTATATACATATATTGATTTATGTATTGACCTGCTAAAGCAGTTTTAATTCATTTATACTTCGATGTTATAATCTAATTGATACAAACTTCAAATATCAAAGTTAAGTCGTGCTTACAAGAATAAATATGTCCATCTATTCAATTATAGAGAGAAGTGCGGCTCCACGCTTTCTTTCCACCTTTCCATCTAATCGTTCGAAATATAACAATACACATGTTTCGCAATGTTTGATAAAATTTTCAGTGTCGATGCTCATTCTTGGCCACCAGAAAAATTCCCGCATTATGCGCTTCATGGCACCCTCGCCAATGTGCCCACTGTTTGCTGATTTCATTGCTTGTATCCTTAGATCTCTCGGTAGAATGATCCTATCACTCTTGCATAGCAATGCGCCAATGCTATGAATGTTCTTCTTTTGTGGTTCAAACATTCGCAATCCATCAGACCATACATCGTGCTTCAATGCAAACCTCAGACGTTCAATGTCTTCATCTTTTTCAGTGCTAGACTCTATTTCGCTTAACGTTATATCCATACAACCTGTATCTAAACTGCACAAAATGTGACTGTCATTATTTTCATCAAATTGTTCTGCTGTTTGAGAAATTCTAATCAATCTGGATAACGTATCCGCCACGTTTTCTTCACCTTTGACCCTTTCTATCGTGAAGTCATATGACTGAAGTCTCAAGGCATATCCTTCGGCTCTTGTAAATGCCCTTTTTCCAATACGATAATTCGAATGATATATGAACTCATTCGCGGAAGCATCTGTACGTACAACAAATGGTCTACCAATGAGGTAAAACGTGAAGCGCTCAATGCCCCACACCACTGCCAAAGCTTCTCTGTGAGATTGGGGGTAATTCTGTTCCGAACACGTGAGTGCCTTCGAAGCACAAGCGATTATCCTAGGCATATCATCCGAGTTGTATTGGACTAATACAGCTCCTAAACCAACTGCCGATGCATCAACCAACAGTTCAGTTGTGTCAGTATTGCTATAATACCCTAACGTCTTAATCGCATTTATTGTATTGGTTTGCAATGACACGAATTCAGTTTCTTCACGATCCGTCCAATAAAATTTCGCTGCATTTGCTAAAGCTCTTAGGTGTTCTGTTTTTGTTGCACGGTGGATGAGGAATTTGTCGACAAAAGTAATCAATCCAAGGAAACTTTTAACTTCGGCGCACGAGGTAGGCCGCCGAAAATTCTTGATAGCGCTTAATTTCTCCTGTTCGATTCGCCATCCTTCAGCAGTTAATTCAAATCCGATGAAGTTTACCGCTTGACTGCTAAACTTGCACTTGGATGTGTTAATCCTAACATTGTGATCCTTGAGTCTGATTTGAACTTCTGAAAGATTTCTATCATGCTCTTCTTTCGTTTTCCCGTATACCAAGATTTCATCGAGGTAGTTACACACGCCTTCGCATCCTGCCAAAATTGTACGCTCCATTACTTCTTGAAATATGTCCGGGGAGTTGCAGAGTCCGAAGGGAAGTCGTACATAACGAAACATACCAAATTCCGTCATAAAGTTCGTCAAGTGCCGTAAATCTTTGTCTAGTTCGATGTGAAAAAATGCGCTAGTCAAATCTATGGTCGAAAACCATGTTGCACCCATCAATTTCACCAGGATTTTTTCCAAACTAGGCATTGCATATGGATTACGAATTATATACCGGTTTGGACCTCTGAGGTCAATAACCAAACGGAAATCAGTTTGCCCCTCCGGTACAACGAGCATTGAAAAACAAAACGATACATCCATCGATTCCGTAACACGTTCAATAATCCCTGCTAATATTTGTTCACAAAGTCTTTGGCCAACTAACTGTTTCATGGCTACTGGAACATTCATGAAAATGTTGCGGCAA